>NC_046370.1:15901398-16201398 GCF_011125445.2 Fundulus heteroclitus
AGTTGTATTTTCACTAACTGGAACATTGCTGGCATCAGTTGGCTGGATGTCTGTGAGTTGGATTGGTCTGCATTAAAGAGTGGAATAGTAAAGAAACACATAATTACACTGTAGGGTTGATGCCACATATGCAAAAAGCGTTTTAAAAGGACATGTTTTTCCATCGTTGTGTGATTAAACCAAATGTAATCCTTTGTTAGATTCTGTCCCAAAACATTAGTTTTTTGAATACACATTGGCTGTTAAATAGATAAGAAATCCATAATTAGTCATAGTTTGAGTTCCTGCCTTTGTTTTAATTTCTGTTTTTAGGTTCTTGTTCTATTTTAGCTTGTGTCCTGTGTCAGTCTTGGTGTTGAGTTCCATTTTAGGTTGGGCCTTGTGATTTATTTTGTGTTTAGATCGGTGGTTTTTTATTTAACCTGTTTTCACATGTCAATAGTTCAGTTCCACCTCCAGCCACTTCACCTGATCAGCTCCTCCTAGTCTAATAGTTTGATTCCATCACCTGCTCACTCCCTACTTTGCCTGCCTCTGTTCCTTGCACTCGGCCCGATCAGTTTTTTGTGTTTTTCCTGCCTGGGGTAAATCTGATCCTGTTTTGCCTGTCTGCCTGTACCCACCTGAGTCTGTTAGTTTTTTACTGGATTATTTGACCTGTTCTGCTCTTTTTGTTAATAGACCAGCCTGACTTCTGACCAGTTTATTTTAGTGTTGGCTGTGGACTGTTTAAGTTTTTTGGACACTGCCTCTTTGCTTTTTGGCTTGGTGCCCTCTTTTGTTTTTTTGCTTTGTTAATAAATCACCTTTTATTTTCAACTTTTGCTTGTCTGGCTGAATTCAGGGTCCTCTGTTTCTGACTCATGACATAAATATCACAAATCATTCACACTTACATCAACTTTCTCTCACAGCATTTTGCACGATGTCCGAACACTAACATCATAATACAGAATACATAGTAAATACAGTTTAAAACTCTGTTTGGCCATTCCCTGACATTTTACGTTAAGGCTTTGAAGAGAGGAACAAATGAGTTCTGTAGCGGTTCAGCCTGAATCCGACGGAAGAAGCTGATGCGCTAAAGAATGGATGCGAGTGGGGTCAGAGTTAATTTTTCTGCTGAAGTTGCAACACTAATGTGTATTTCTAATTGCTAAATTTCAGAATATTGAGGAAATATTTTTTACAGCTCTCTTAAAATCCGGAGCTTTAAAATTTTTGTTTTTCAAACATTTTGGCGTTCCTCCCGCAATGTTCTAACAGCTGCTGGTGTTTGGTCCATTTGTCCAGACAGGAAACAGAGTCGGATAGTAGACCTGCAGGGTAAGAGGCAAACAACAGCCCAGTATGGAGCTGAGGCAAGGCAAGCAAATTTTTGTATAGCACATTTCAGTACAGAGATAATGCAAGTGCTTAACATGATTAAATACAGGGGGAGGGCAGAATAAAAAAAGCAAGTAGGAATAAAATGTAGAAACAAAATCGAACATGGGAGAATAGAAACTAAAAGCAACATTAAAAACAGTTGACTACAAAGTTGAACTAATGATGTTTCAGTAAAACAGTTTAACTAGAACAATTGAAGGCAATCCTAAACAAATGCATTTTTTATCTTGATTTAAAGGAACTCAGGCTTTTTGCACTTTTACAGTTTTCTGGGAGTTGTTCCAGATAAGCGGAGCATTGGAACTAAATGCTGCTTCTTCGTGTTCAGTTCTGGTTCTATGTATGCAGAGCAGGCTGGAGCCAGAAGACCTGAGTGGTCTGGAGGGTTTATACACTGATAACAAGTCTGTGATGTATTTAGGTGCTAAGCCATTCAGTGATTTTAGACTAACAGAAGTATTTTAAAGTCTATTCTATGAGATACAGGGAGCCAGTGTAAGGACTTTAGAACTGGGGTGATGTGCTTTACTTTCTTGGTCTGATATCAGGTGTTTGTGACACCCGCTCCAAAAGACTGACCGTTTTGTCCTTGAGCCACTTAAATAATCTGGCTCTATGCTTAGAATCCTTGTGCATTTGTAAAACCAATTTGTATCCAATGTTTAATTTGCAGGCTGATGCCATGATGCCATCTTTTCTATGTGCACCAGCCTTCTTGAATCAAAATATTCCCACAACATGATTCTGACACACCAATACTTCCAGAGTTGGGATTATGTTCAAAGGCTTACAAACGTACCTTTTTTTTCCTAATTATATAACAATTGGCATTAAAGCCGCATGCTCTACTTTTAATTTCACCAGAGCACAAAACAGGCCCTCAAAAATGAGGTCTGTGTTTGTAACTTCCCGGGACACCTCTTTGTTTAACTTCATGACTTGGAACTTGGAAATTTGGGCTTTTGATATAGAAATGGAAAGCACAGTCGATCAACTCACCACATGCAGCGCCACTGAATGAGATGGAATGGAATTAATTTTCTTTTTTGACTTTATGGAAGAAAGAAAGAGGTAATGCTTGGATACATTAGTATTTACTGAGGTTGGATTTAGTATAAAGAGTTAGAGATCCTCTGATTTAGACACTAGAGGGGGAAAAGAAGTAAAAACGGTGGGTTCTGGGAGAGTTTGGATTTTGCGCTGTTACATAAACACACACCGCGCCTTCTGAAATGCTTGCTGGCGCACGTTACCAGATGGCTACAGCAAAAGCATGGGCAGCATGTCCATTAGTGTTAAAAACAAAGTCCAGGATGCTAAAGCAAAGTGTAAATAATGCAGAAACGGAGCATGATACCAAAAAACACTCAAAAGTTATTCCTTTCAGAGAGCACATTCAAACACACACGGTGGGTTTTAAAAGTAGTTGTTTCAGAGTTTTGTTAAATAAACGGTGACTGTGTCAGCCTTTGTGACCCTTTTGGCCAAAACCATGCAGCGCTTGGATGCAAGTGCCTCCTGGAGAATAGGTTGAGGAAAAAATTACTAAGTCTATCCAGATCTGAGACAATGATATACTGTACGAGTAGTGTGCAAATGTCTTTATGTTTCATGTCTGAGGAGCCAGTCCTCTTTATGAGGGTTCTTGGGATTTTCGGAAGGTCTTCTCGGACCTTGTTGGAATTGTTCACTAATTTTTAAGCTGAATCTATAAGATCTTTTGCTGAAGACTCCTCATACAGTAGATGATGTATCCTGCATCTTGTCCTTCTTTAGGTTGTTATAAAGTAGGTTACTACTTTAGATACTGCACAGAAGATCCTATAGAGTGCCTGAGGGCAAAGCCTGCCAGGTAGTTCAGGAAGTCAAACTCTAGTTGTGCTTGCTGCTTCACAGTGACATTTATCACACTTTGGGGAGTTTATCAGCTGTACCCTAAAGAATCTGAGGTTGTTCGGTTTACAAAAACTGAAAACCTCCAGCTGCAGTCTACATTTCATGCCCTGACTCCTACCTGTCTGTCTGTCTTGCCTACTGCTGCTGCTGTGATGAGATCGGGTTTAGAAAACCACCTAACATTTATACATTTATGATATATTGGCTGATGACTAACCTTAACCCTCCCCCTGGTGATTCTTTTGTAAAAGTCTGGGAAGAAGGTTCACCTTCTAGCAGGAAAAATGTCCCAAAAGCATACAGCCTCTGCAAAAAGGAGACGGTTTACATCAACGCGTGTTTGCAAATCAAATTGCTAATCTGTGGCAAGACTTAAAAATGGCTGTTCACAGATCCTCTCCATCAAATCTGATGTCGCTAGAGCTATTTTGGCAAAGAAGAAGAGGCTTACGTTTCAGGTTCCAGGTGTGGGGAGCTGGTAGGACATAACCCAAAGACTTGAAGCTACAAGGTAGTGACTCAGAGGGAGCGAATACAAACACGCAGCACCGCACTTTCATATTTTGAAAGAACCATGTATCATTTTTTTCCACTTAACTAGATAAAGATAAAACTAAGATAAAAAAAATTATATATTATATATATTATATATATAATATATATATTATATATATTTTTAATATACAATACAGTGATGTCCTGGTACAAGAAACTTAACAACTGAACAGGTAGAAATGCTGCTAGAGTCCAAAAGCCGGGAGAATTATTCCAGCAAGAATAAAAGGAATAGACTGTGTTCTTGTGGGGTGGGGGGTATTTTAGATCTATTTTATTATGATTTGTTTAGCATGTCAACAAGTAATATTCTACAACTAAATTGTGTCATATGGGGATGGCAATGCAATGGTTTAAGAGTATTAAGACTATACTTAGAAGCTGTCTCAATATCTTAACAAAGTTTCAGAAAAATATATTAAAGCTTCACATAGCAGAGCAAGAACATGTATTTCAAGCTGCTTGTTTAGATTACAACTTTCCTTAAACTCTCTATAGATTTGAAAGACCCAGCAAATTTATTTTGCCTTTATGATCACATTAACTTATATAGACAAATTGAACATGTGAACTGATGAGCACTTCCCCTGATTAGATCCTCAAGTTTATTATTATTATTATTATTATTATTATTATTATTATTTTATTTTATTATTATTTATTATTATATTATATTATTATTATTATTATTATTATTATTATATTAATATACAAAGAACTGTCCATTTTCTTCCTGATGTCTTGGTGAATGTGGTTGGAAGGCATTTGTTGCCTGCTGGCTCCATCTCCTAGTGTCAGTGTGTTTCCTGCGCCCGTTCAACTAACTCTGCTACCGGTGTCATTGCCAGCCCTCTGGTGCTACTGTAAGTTCAGCGCAGGCACCGGCTCACCGAGCCAGAGTCGGTGTGATTCTTCTGTGTTTTCTTGGTTTTCCCGCCAAAGTCCAAATGAAATGATTAATGGCTCTGAAAGCCCAGTGAAGGGCCGTGGCTTGTTTAGCAGCCCAGAGGCTTCGCAGTCTGATTGAGTTGTTTGCGCAGACTAAACGGGAATGGGTGTAGGCCAACGCAGTGACGAAGAGCCTGGAAAGGAGAACTGCTGAACAAAAAGTGTCCTTATTAATGTGGAGTTCAGTCTTATATAACATTGAAAGCAAACTTGGGAACTTGTCTTAGTCGGGATTTTTCTCCCCCCTTTTTTTGCCTTTTATTCCACAGAGATTCTCAGATTTCTTCTCTTCTTCTTGCAATACATTGACAGCAAATAAAAAAAAATGGAATTGCTCTGGTCGCATATGAACATCATCAAACAATAAAGATGACGTTTAAGCTTTATTGTTAGGTGGCTTGTATAAACGGCAGATTGGACTTATAGGAAGCCTGGGTGATTGCAGATGGAATCGACAAATGCCCGCGCAAACCCAATCAAATATTTTAATTGCTCCATATTTCAACAGCTAGTGTGTCAAAGTTCAGGTCGGCTGGTGCTTCTCTCTAACCGCCACCCCCTGATTCAAAAAAGACAACTTAGGATGCACAAAAAAGTGGATGCAAACGTTTCCCCCAGCGACTATACGCTCCACAAGCTGCATTTAAAAGTTGCATTTATTTTAAAAATGTATTCTTACATTTATTTATCTATCTAGTATTGGGTAAATCTTTTGGAGTTGAGAAGAATAGGAGACTGCAAGTGAACAGTTTGTCCCTCAAGCTGATTTGTTAGAGAGTCGAGGAAAAACAGCAAGTTTGACAATACCCGGCCATTTGTGGATGGCATGACAGCCTCGACCGTGAGTGTTGCTTACCCGGGGAACCAAAGACACCCAGGATGCACTATAATGGGATGACAGTAAGGCAGCAGAATGGAAGCAGAGTTCCTTGAAGCTTTTGGCCTCTTTCAAAAGTACAATACTCTCTGCCACCATGGAAAATGGTTCAGGAATAGTTTACAAAACACAGTGAGTATGAGGTGATGACTTGGCATCCAAATCCCCAAGAACTCAATCTTGACAATCTTTGGGGTGTGCTGGACAAACAAGTCCAAGCGTTTGAGGTCTCACTTTCCAGCTTGCAGGACTTGAAGGACCTCCTGCTAACAAATTAGAACAGACCTTCGGGGCTCTGATAAGGTCCATGTCTTTACAGGTCATGACTGTTTTAGGGGAAAATGCAGGTGGCCATAATGTTATGCCTGATCTGTGCATTAGTATGTATCAGAATGAAACTAGCAAAATAACATTTTTGTCAATTAAAATATTTTAAGGCAAGGCAAGGCAGGGCAAATTTATTTATATAGCACAATTCAGTACAAAGACAATTCAAAGTGCTTTACATGATTAAAATATAGCAAAATAAAGCAAGTAGGAATAAAATGTAGATAGAAAATAGAATAAAAGCAAGTAGGGATAGAATGTAGAAACAAGAAGAACATTAAAAACAGTAAAACAGTTTAACTAGAACAGTCAAAGGCAATTTTAAACAAATGTGTTTTTAATCTTGATTTAAAGGAACTCAGGCTTTCCGCACTTTTACAGTTTTCTGTAAGTTTGTTACAGATAAGCGGAGCATAAGAACTAAATGCTGCTTCTCCTTCTTTAGTTTTAGCATTATAGCTATTAACATATGTAGTTTGATGTAAATAGGTTTCACAATATTTTCACTTCTTCTCATCAAGCAAAAAAAAAAAAAGGAAAATGGGGGTTGTACTCAACTTATCAACAACTCGGTATGTATAAAGAAATGTCAGGGGTGATCCTACTTTGGTCTTAAAAGAGCAGAATTCCCACACACACCCTCTGATTTACACTCCTGAAAACTGAAAAGCCAAACTAACATTGGAGTGAGTTGTTTTATGCATGCAGATGACACCGTGTTGTTGTTTTTTTTGTGGGTTTTTTTTAGTCCATGAAGTGCTGGTCTTCAATAGCTGTTGAGCAAATGCACTGTGTACGGTGTAGGGCAAATACAATGCCTGTGAGAGTGTTGACATGAACTAAAGAGGATGACTATTTTAAAATGTATTTATTCAAACTATAATATAATGTAGTTGGTGTCATTTTATTACAGAAGACCTGACAGATGATGATATGTTATGTAAATGGCAGTGTCATGTGGTACGCTCAGGCAAACGTTCTCTCACGCAAATTCAATTTGTCCTCTGATGGGGTAAAAATCTCTGTTTCTTTTTAAACACATTGCACGGCACTTGCTTTGAGAGTTCTTCTGGAAAGATTGAGATGGTGCCGTGCAAGTGAAATGTTAGTGGCAGCTGGAGTCAGCACTCTGCAGACTGCAGGAACCTCATGAATACGTTTACATATCTATCTATCTATCTATCTATCTATCTATCTATCTATCTATCTATCTATCTATCTATCTATCTATCTATCTATCTATCTATCTATCTATCTATCTATCTATCTATCTATCTATCTATCTATCTATCTATCTGATATCTATCTGATGAGAAATACCTCTGAGCACCTGCTTTGAGAGAGAAAGAAGAAAAAAAAGCATCTTGTGAATAGTCTTTAGTACCTGCTAATGTCGCCCTCCCTCCTCCCGTCCTCAGCCACAATTAGCTCACCTTTCAGTATGAAAGTCCTCCTAAGCCTGGCGGTCCAGTCAGCAGATGTTGCGCTGGCCCGTTCGGGCCGACAGGCTTGATCCAAGATGATTGGCTGTAATTATAGGCTGTAAGCTGATAGCGAGAGAAGAGGGAGCCTATTGAGATACGAGTCCTCCTGGTGTTTCTGAATGCATTCAGCCACTATCACGAGTTGCAGCCTGAACAGCATGCAGCCTTACAGAGTCAGGGGAGGCAAGTGATTTTAATAGGAGCACCTGGAGAAGTCAAGTGGGTTAAACAGTGACAGGTTTGTGGTCGTGGGTCAGTGTAGGGTGGGGACACTGTAACAGCACATATCTGTTGCATTAGAACTGGTAGGCTTTGTTAAAGGCTTTGTTAAAAATGGATTGATAGATGATAAGCTCTCCTTCAATATACATATTACTGCTTTGGTCAAGAAACTTGTTTTTTGTTTCAGAAACAAATCTTGTTTTACTTTTAGTGCTAAGAAGAGACTCGTGGAAGCTACTTTCCTGTCTGTAATCATACAATGCGTGCCGCATCTTCCTTCTTGCGTCATGTTGATTCAGTTTATCATGCATCTCTACTATTCATAACTAATACAAGGTCCCACACGCATCACTGCGTTATTTATGATTTAGTTGGTTGGACACCACTTAAAATTTGTAGACAACAGCACTGGTATATCTTTATCTATAAAGCTATACTTGGTAAACTTCCACTGTACCTCTGTGACCTCCTCTCTGTTTGCTCTGGTGCCTATCAGCTATGCTCCTCAAAGTGATCGCTTTTAAAATGTGCTACGAGGTTGCAAACCGAATTGGGGAAAACTAACCTTTTCTTATTCAGCACCTTGGGGGTCGAATCATCTACAGAAAGAGCTAAAGTTAGAAACCCTCATGTCCATTGATGAATTTAAAACTACTGTAAAGAATGTTGTGATGGAGACATGTTCTTGTCTCACTGTGTTTTTAACATTTTGTATTTCTTTTACCATGAAAATGTAACTTGGTGTTTATTGTGTTTGCATTTGTTGTGATTTGGCTGCTACCTTGGCCAGGTGCCTCTTGTTAAAGAGATTCTGAATCTCAGCGGGACTTCTTGGTTAAATAAAGGTTAAATAAAAAAATTAATACAAATAAAAAAGTATATTCATGCATCAAGGTTTGTCACTCTCATTAGATATTCTATCAACCTCATAATCTTTTAGGTATCCAACTGAAGGGTAAATTCTGCTTTTCAGGTAGCTATCCCAGAGTATAATTAAAAGGAGCAATGATGAGATTTTTTTGGTGCAAGTCAATAACCAATAATAACCCTGTCATGTGGCCTTTAGCGGTTGGAGTATGTGAGGTAAAGAAGGAGGGATGCAGAGGCAGAAAATGGTATGGTCCAGAACTTTTAATTATTTTTATAATATCTATTTACAAAGTGCAGAAGTGCAACAGCAGTTGGGGGAGCAGTGTGTCTTCTCTAGCAGCAGAACAGCAAGTGGTGAAACAGGCGCCTTAAATACTGTCTCACTAAGTGCCTAAAACCATTAAAACTCTCTCTGGGGTGTACATATTTAGATGAGTACATAAAACTATCTAAAACCCTCCATAAACCAGAGCCACCACCATAAACCATATAAAACCCCAAGCTATATACTATAATAATCCTTATATTTATATTTATAATCCTAAAATTAAATGCTATTTATAATCCTATACCAAATACCAAAGATAAATAGGAAACCTCATAAAACACTAAAAGCTCAACTAGGCTCCCCTACACATTTCCCTACCTTGATCCAGCCCGGAACCTTCTTAAGGCACTCGTTTCTGCCCAGGCCTCTTTTAGGTGACGGACCCGGACACAAGGACAAGGTAAGTACAAAAACAAACGCTAAAGGACTAAATGGCAATAGAGCACAAATATTGACTTTGTTGGTTCTATCATTTCTGTCACCCTTCTTCTCCAGGGCGCAACCACTCTATTAAAGTGCTGCAGTGCCACTGGATTGAAAGGCAGGAAAAAGGAAAGGCAATCAATAAACACTTATACAATCAGCTGTGTGCAATTATTTTTGAAAAGTGCAAATATGCTTCCTTAAAGTGCTGCAGGGTATCTAAAGTGAAAAGTTAAAGGTGCTCAATCTTAGACGTAACAAACACTTGTTTGTTACAAACCCCAAACCTGGGAATAAAAACTGGTGCTGATCCCACTTACTTCAACTACAACTACTTCCCTCTCATTTCTCTTTTTTGCTTTATGATCACTTTTTTTGTGTTATTTTTAACCAATGTATGGTCACCTTGAGTGTCCAGAAAGGTGCCTAGAAAATAAAATGTATTAACAGAAACAACCACAATCCTATTTTTAACCATCCTAATGTGATTTCCAATTATTTAATTTAATACAGGAACAAAATGCAAGACATATGAACTAATAGCATTATGAGAGAAACTTCAATGAAGAACTGAAATTCATCATCACCATCACCTGGCCAAGTCGAATGGAAGTAGGAATGTATTTTTTTGTCATGCAGCAATTTAAACAGAAATGGTTGAGGGTAGCAAAAAGTTTTGCTGGAGTGTGGGTCCGCTTGAGGTGTTTGTTTGGGTTATAAAACATCCACCTGAGGGAGTGGTCTGAAATGTTGCCATCACACCTGGACACAATCATCTATATCCATCCCTCAGTATTTAAGAAGTTGTTTGACAGCCACTTGTCGCCTCAGTTGGTGGTACCTTAGATTGCCAGTTCTATCTGAGCCACCATTCTGGACAAGAAACAGCCTGAGTTCTACACTTATTCTACATAGATCCATATATCCAAGTCCTCTGCCAGGCTCTCTCCCACTTCACCTGCACTAAGTAATACCAATACCTTGGAAAGCTTGCAGCACTCACCTCCAAGCAGACTGGAAGCTCTCCCCGGCACACACAGTAAGCTTGAGATCACCCTCTTATCCAAACATTCCCTTCAGTCATGACTCTTTACAACTAACTCACACTATCGTGCCAAAAGAGAAATCATTGACTCCTCAATAAAAATTGAAAATTGTTTTCCTGCATGTGGGTCAAAAATTCTTTCCTGAGCATGGACAACCACTTTGTGGAAAATTGTGGGATTTCCCGTCAGGATTTTCCAAATGTGAATGGAGAATAAAGTATTGGGATATTTTTTGTTTTTCCAGGCTTTTTTTTAATTGTTTTTTGTGTTTTTGTTTTTTGTGCTCTTTGATTACATCCTTGTGTTCTTCCTTGTCCTCTTGTCTTTCATTGGGTCATCTGTTCTTCTATTTGTGTCTGCCTCTTCTTCCCTCGTGCTATTTTCCTTTCTTGTGTACCTTCCTTCCATTCTCCTTATTTGGTAAAGTGCAGACTTTATCAAAGTTTTATCAGCCTTCTTTTGTAGCAGAAACAATTGTTTATAAATCTATTTATCAACCCAGTGTAACCTAATAGGAAAGTTCCATCTTCACTTGAGAGTGGTCCTTATTGAAATATTATACCGTCCTGCTATTGCTACTGGGGCTGTACAATATTAGGGAAATTACGTGCATGCAATATAACAGCTTAATATTGCAACAGCTATCTGTCCATCCAATTCTCATGCAGATTTTGAACACAATCTTAAAATATCTCTAAAAATAAAAGTGAATTAGGCATGTTTCTCCACTGGTTTAGAACCATTAAACATGCTACGCAAGCGTGATTTCATCAGAAGTTGACGTTACGATTGGCTGTTGAAAAACAGGAAGGGGGAAGTTGCAAACTAGCGTTAACCACACATCCAAGTTACATGGAGAGAGGTTTTCAGGAATGTGTCGCTATCAGCCAAGTTGTAATTGTTCTGTCATGTCCACTAGTAGTGGCGACGTTACATGCTGTCTGGAGAGGTAGGGGGGAAAAAAAAGTATTTCTATGTGTATTACAGGAATATCCAGAAAGGACGCCAAGAGTGGAAGGCAGCTGGTGAGTTATGTGAGGGAAATGTTCGCTACGTCAGAAGTTACCTCGGCAGATATGTTTCCATCTCCTGTTTTGCATATTAGTTTTTTTTCGGAAAAGATGAGAACCACCTCAACCCAGTGTAAAAACTTTTTTTGCGAAATTGAGGACGTTATTTTGAAATGTTAATTTAAAAACATCCATGGAAACACAGCTAAAGACACTATTGGTTGAGATTAAACTATGTTTGACTCAATCTTCAACTCGGATGCCCCCACCACTCTTAGAGGTTTTGCAACCTGGAATGAAAGGCAGGGAAACGTCACACACACAGTCAAATATAAATTTCAGCGTGTGAAAACAGAGCTTCTGCAATGGATCGATTAATCAGATATTGTATCTAAACGGTTTCTTGTGAGTACACGTTTTCACATTAATAATGCAACAATAATTACAGTTTAACAGATTGTATTATGGAGCTCTAGCTGCAACGATGTAGCATCAGGCTCCCTGGATTTACAACCAGAAGTCCGACACATGACTTCTCACGTCATGACCCAGGGAAGGATGTCAGTGTGTCTCCCCAAAAGAGTGGCATTATGTGCCCTCTCCCCTCACCACTAAAATGCAAATACAGTGGTCATTTCTAGTAAAGGGAAAAACGTCTTCAGTCAATCTTCTTTACAACAAACATTAGTTTGTATAGTAACGAGACAATTCATTTCATCCTGCTAGAGTGGCCCTGTGTTCTTTTTTCTTACGGAAAACACAGTGGGGTAATTAACATATGTGTTGTGTCAAGAGCTTGTCAAATAAAAAACAAAAAATTCACTGGGAACAGAGCAGACAGGTATAGAAATGTGGAAGCACCATACTGGATGAAGTGAGCTTGTTAGAGTTGTTTTGAAGACAGACTGACACAAATACAGGGCAGTTTAGGAAGAAACACCCTTTGGCGCAGTTCCATTGGCCCACCCGTTTTTGCCCGCCTGACTCGGTTCCTCCCCCGATCCGATTATCTCCGTCCGCATTAATGATTCGGCTGGCCTAGAAAGGCCTGGAAGAGAGCCTCCTGGGTGCCCCCTTCCCCCCGTGCCCCCGTCCCCCTGCCCTGTTAGCAACTTGGCCATTTAAAAGAAATCGGCGAAAGATGGTAAATGATCAAAAAATACATAAAACATAAAAGAAAAAAAAACACAAATAGTGTTTCTATAACATTATATGCAGGATTGTCTTGAATATTGTTAAGGAGTAATCCACCAGGATAAACATCTAGATCACACATCTAATAATAATAAAATAAGGCAGAGGCTGTCTGCTGTCTGGTTTGGAACTGTGTAGAGAGAGAGAAGCAGATAGGCGGAGCTTGCAAATGTTGGGTCTTTCAGCCGAGGGAACTTCCAGGGTCTTCCTGGTGTCCGAGCTCCATACAGCGACCACGGATGCCAAACTACTCGAGAGTTTTTTATATGAGATACTTTGCCTCAGCCATGGCGGGGGCGAGGAGAACACGGTAATGAATATGATTCTTAACCACACTAAAATATTTTTTAGGTTTTATTTTGTGCTTACTACCAAGGTGTGAGCTGGTCTGTCAGTGGATGGAGCGTGAGACTTGACCACGCTCGAGCTCCCTTCAGCAGGGACACTCTGCGAAAAGCTGCTTCCCCCGGGTGCTTTATCACAGAAAGACGGGCCGGGCCGGCAGCAGGGGAAGGCAGACAACCGGTGCCTTGTACCGCAACAGGTGGATGGATGGACAGTTCAGAGACAAAACTTAACAGCTTTCAGTGTAAAATGAGAAAAAGCCTCAATAAATACAGCTCGTCTGGGTATTAAAAGCTCAAGTGTCCCTTTTTTTCCTTCAGGTGTGGTTCAAGGTTTGAAAATAATAATGTTTCAGGTTGATCCTCTCTGTTCATAGTGATCCTTGAGATTAATATCATCACTCTTCAGTTTTTCTGAACTTCCTCAGAAAAAAAAGCCTTCTCATTTCTCCTCGCCCTGTGGCCAATCACTGAAAAGAGGGGTGTTCGCTCAAAACTCCTCTCAAATCAACACAGTTTGACACTCTGAAACACTAGTAAGTGAACGGATCCATGCAGTGTGCGGCCAATATGAGTCAGTGGAACTGGGCCTAATGACTTCAGACTGAGAAGGAGGTTCACCTTCCAAGACAAGGACCCCAAACATCCAGCCAGAGCTGCAATGGAATGGTTGGACTGAAGCAGATGCATGTGACAGAATGATCTAAAATCTGGATTGACTCTGTTTCAGAATCTGCGGCAAGACTTAAAAAGTGTTGCTTACCAATGTTTTGCAACCAATCTGACTGTGTTTAAGGTTTTTTTTCCAGCAAAACATGGACAAAAAATGTGCAGAGGTGGACATACCAAACGCAAGACAAATGCATATAGATATTTATTTGAATAAATGTTGGAAAGCAGGTATCACTTTCTTTTGGCACTTCTTTGTATGAAACCCGCAAGAAATTTGAATAAAATAGTGAGATGTTTTTTTTGGTTGAAACTCGATAATGTTTTGTTCTTACGCAAATAAAGATCATTTGGATAGTTTTCATAAATTGTTGGTGGCCAGAGTAAAGGTAGTTACAAGACTGGACAACAAAAATTCCAGTTTGGATTTATAGACTTAACAGTCTCAGTTTAGACAGAGGACATGTCCTTCTATTGCAAGCATTGACAATGTTTTCTGAAACACACGAACATCACAAAAGTCTTGAGTCTCAGCTTGCAAAACCCTAATTCTTCGTCTTTTCAGTGCTGTAACTCACTTGATTCCGTTATTGAATCAGCAGAAAGACAATTACCAAAAATATCCAGGTTGTTAATAACAACTATCTCTACTAATACAATTTAAGGCGATCCAAAAAATTAAAATGCAGGACTTTTATGGCTTAATCTTACACTGAATGTTGGGTTTCAGGAATTCAGGTTTTACTTTTTAAACAATGTTTTTGAACAGGTATTTATCTTCTCTGACAGAACAGGGGAAATGAATATATACCGCCCAATCTTGAAATTGTCTTAAACTTCTTACATTCATTTTATGAAACATTTTAATTGAGTAAAAAAAACAATCTCTGTTGGGTGCAGCACCACACGGTCAAGAGTTTATTGTACTTCATACTCCATATACGTCAGATTTGCCACTGGTGCAAATTAATCACTGTCTTTTAAACTCCAAAGAAAACACTGCTTTCCAAAATGACTTTACTGACTGGTAACAGTGTGGATGAAGAGAGAATCAGGGAAGCAAGGGGAAAATGAGGAAGCAATAATGTTGGAAACATGCAGAAAAAAAAATCTGAGAGGCCTGGCTGTATGTTGGAAGGCACCTAATTGTCTACTGCAGCATGTAATGACAAGCTCACTTTACATCAATCTTTCATTATTAGGAGCTATTTTTGTCTAGATGCACGAGGCAAACAGATTCATCCTCTGCGTGGTCCTAAATGAGGAGGGAGACGGCGGTCTCTTCACCGACAGAACCGGAAGAAGAGGAGATAAAAGTGATTTAATGGAAACCATTGCCACAAAATTAAGTTGGACTGCATATGGAGGTCATATATATATATATATATATATATATATATATAAGTTTACATTTGTAACTTTATTTCAATTCATTTCCCTGCAATATCTAATCACAGAGATATCAAAATGTCTCCCATGTTAGGCTTGAGGATAGAATTTTGGTGGTAATACCTCTTTGCATTTAAATCTATACAAGTCTCTTTAACTGGTTTGATTATTTTTACACATCAAACGTTATAAATTGACTTATTGAGTGTATTTGCTGGTTTGCCTGACAGTTTTCCTTTGAGAACACTGCCCCCTATCCATCAACAACGTCTAGTAACTCAGTGATCTGAGGCTTCAAAACATAATATGTAACAGAATAAAGACATTTGAGTGAACCTTTTTAATTAAAGCCCATGGTGTCTTTCTTTTTGCTTTGCATTTTGCACCGGCCCATAAATGAGCTGTTAGCATAAATCAATGAAACTGAAATTCCTGTGAATGGCTGAGAATGAGAGACCGGGGCTCTGTGCCAAGGATCAGGACTGGGGAAATACAGAGAGAGAGACAGAGAGAAAGAGAGAGAAGAGAGGCGTCTGTGTGGATTTGACTCATCTCTGTGCTCCTAATAACCCCACTGGATAAAATATGCGTTGAGTGGAGATGATTACCTCTTTATCGCTGCTCTCTATACTTATCCCCACTCCCACCCACAGTCTTTCTCTCTACAGGTTGTATCTCCTCTCCGGCTCTCATCCTCTCTGCACTCTTGAACGTAAACCTCAGTCTCAGTGATCCCGTTCGCTTCTCAACAGTCTTGAAGGGATTAGCTCTGAGAGCTTGTGCAGTTTCGCTTAAACACTTTCTTAACTTTTAATGGCAAAGTACATCAGATGCCACGAAAGTTTGCATTGAAGAGAGCGAGACAGCCAAAGTAGAACTCAAACTTGGAACTAGCTTTTAGATCTATTCATGAAATTTGAGACACTGATGCCTACAGTTCAGGAGTGTTGACAGTCCTTGGCTTCTTTCACATTTTCCAATGTAACAACCACAAACTGGAATGTATGTTAGCCAATACAGTGTAGAACATTGTTAAGTTACCTTACCTTACCTTACCTTACCTTACCTTACCTTACCTTACCTTACCTTACCTTACCTCTTACCTTACCTTACTTTAACTTACCTTACCGGACTTTACGTTACCTTACCTTACCTTACTTAACTTACCTTACTTTACCTTACCTTACCTTACCTTACCTTACTTTACCCTTACCTTACCTACTTTACGTTACCTTACCTTACCTTATCTTACCTTACCTTACTTTAACTTACCTTACTTTACCTTACCTTACCTTACTTTAACTTACCTTACCTTACTTTACGTTACCTTACCTTTCCTTACCTTATCTTATCTTACCTTACCTTACCTTACTTTAACTTACCTTACCTTACTTTACCTTACCTTACCTTACCTTACTTTACCTTATCTTACCTTACCTTACCTTACCTTACCTTACTTTACCTTACCTTACCTTACTTTAACTTACCTTACTTTACCTACCTTACCTTACTTTAACTTACCTTACCTTACTTTACGTTACCTACTTTCCTTACCTTATCTTATCTTACCTTACCTTACCTTACTTTAACTTACCTTACCTTACTTTACCTTACCTTACCTTACCTTACTTTACCTTATCTTATCTTACCTTACCTTACCTTACTTTAACTTACCTTACTTTATCTTACCTTACCTTACGTTACCTTACCTTACCTTACCTTACCTTATCTTACCTTACCTTACCTTACCTTACCTTATCTTACCTTAACTTACCTTACCATACAATTCCATACCTTACTTTATCTTATAACTGATAATGACTCTTTTACATTGATGCAGTATTTTGGACCACTCTTCTTCGCAGAATATTTTTTAAATTCAGCCACATCTAAAACTATGATTGATAATCCTGTTCAGAAACACTTTTTGTGATATTAGGTAAATTGATCCTTCCAGTTTGAGAGTAGTCAATATGCATTCAGAAAAAATTAGACCTCTGTGAAAGCTACAGGCCTGTAAAAACTAGGTCAGTGGATTGATTCTGCCCAAACCCCCCTCAAGTTCTGGGGGTATCACCTTATCTATGGTTGTCCCACATGGCAATCATTCTGACATGCTCACATACACCAATGTGCGTGTGTGTTCCTTGTTAGTTTCCATTTGCTGGCTTCGCATGTGCATTTCTACTGTTAAGGTTTTGCGAGAAGAAGAGGAAGGCCTCAGTAGAAAGAAATTAGACCAGAGTTGGGAGATTTTTTCACGCGATCCCCCTGAGGAGCAGAACAGCAGGTAAGATGGTTCTGCGCATGAACAGTTATTACCGGAAAAATCACAGACTCTACCATTATGGGTTTTCAAGGATTAACAATCTGTGATGCTACAGTATCTGAAACAGTTTTAAGTCCCAACATTTATTTGGCACCTCCAAAAGAGGTTCAGATAGTTGTTGCATACCCCAATTGTCCTTGAGCTTAAGGCCAAGAACTGATGTTTGGACCTTCTCCTTCAAGATCCTATGCTAGATGTCAGAATTAACTGTTCCATCAATTATGGCAAGTTTTGCTGAAGCACAAACAAAGGTCCCAACTCTCACACTACCACTACCACATTTGATTGTTGACACTGGATGTAAGGGGACGCTGTAGCCCTTTCCAAACTGGAAGTTAGTCTTTCTTTCTGATCTGTTTTTGAATTTATTTAGCTCGGGGCATGACGCTTTGCTTTCTCAGATCTTTTAGCTTACTTCATGGTGTATGGGTCTTGCAATGTGTGGATGCACAGGCAAATGTCACAAAAAGATGCAAATGGAAGAGTCAGACTATAACATCAACAACAACACATGAGGGAATAGGCCAGCAAATAAAGATTCAGTCATTTATATTTGCAAAATAATCATTTCACTATGCTTTTGGTTAAAGAAGAGTTTACCTGTGTAGTTTAATCTCAGTATAAATGCCTCAGTTCTATCAAGGCCTCCAAGGTTTATTAGGAAACAGAAGTGAAATGCAGCACCATGAAGACCAAGGAACACAGCAGAGAGGAACAAACACGCACACTGGCGTTATGTGGGCGCGTCAGAATGACTGGCAGGTGGGACAACCAACAGATAAGGTGGTACTCCCGGAAATTGAGGGAGAGAGGGGGGTTTGGACAGCACCACTTCACTGACCAATCCCTGCCATTTGGACTGAAAGGCGAGGATCAGAGTTTCTACCTGCAGCTTTCACAGAGATCAGAGATGTGTTTAGCATGGAAGGACCATTTCACCCAATATAACAAAAAAAAATTCTGAACAGGATAACCAACTATAGCTTTAATAAAATAAATCTAGTTTTTGTTAATATAATTTACACAGAAGCACTCTAAGAGCTATATTTCAGGTTTAGCCTCAGAAGGGATGAGGATACGCAGACATTTCTGGTATCTATTAATATAACCCACTTTAACAAAAACAACCCTGTTTTTATAAACAATCCCGGGTTGTTGTTGTTTTTTTAACTACTGTAAAGCATCACGCAGGCGAGCCGTGATGTCCCTGCTGCATGTGCAGATCATCGGGGGCAGAGACTGTTTTCCCAGCTGTCTCCGGCACGCCAGGCATGAGGGAACGACCAAGGAGTGACGGATCTGTATCCCCGAGGATTAGCATGCCGAAGACATCCTGGTGTTGAGCAGGAGCGGATTTAAAAAGCACTTTGCTGATAATGATGCTGCTCTTTAAGTCTGCAAACTACAGAGGGAGAAAGGCAGCAACCAGAGTTCGTCTGCGAAGGAAAAAGAAAACACAACCTAAACGCTGCTCCCTTTGAACTGGAAACCACCTGCTCCCTCCTAAAAACAACTCCTCCGGCTTTTTTTTTTATTATTTCTCCGCTCGCTGCTCTGACATATGCTCGACTGAGGAACTTTCTGTTCTTTTACCGCAGTTATATTGTATTTTTTTGACGGCACAAATCTAACATCTTGCTTTCCGTTTCCCTTTATTTTACTCCAAGTCAGTATTGGAAGCACACGGCAGTTCTTGTCTAGACATCTCAATCAGTAACGACACGCAGGTTGCCAGCGAGAGAGAGAGAGAGATGTTCATCTGTTACATTTATCTCAGCAGGCATCAAAGGGCCCCGGACAGAAGCCTCCGTCACGCCACAGGTGGAGGATATGCTGTTAAAATAGCACCATTGTCAACCCTTCGTACCATCTGCTTCACTTTCTCCAGCGCCCCCCCCCCCCTCCCTTCTCTGCTGCAAAGGCCCGTCACTTTATTATGAACCCTGAGGGTGTGAGGCACTGAATTAAAGTTCTGTTGGTGCTACGATGACGAGAGACTGCAGGAATGATGGCAGCGTGTTGTGGTGCGTGTTCTCCACACTTAACCAGCTCTGTGTAAGCATGGAGAAAGAGAACAGAGCGTGGGACAACTATTTGAATATTCTACACATTATTGTGTGTCCCACTGGTTAAATGTTGTGTAGTTCCTTCCTCCCTTTCCATGCAGGGGGTCCTTCCTAACTGCAATGTGTCCCTCTTTCCTTGTGTCCTTAACTTGGGGTTATGGACACATTCCTTTTGCTATAACAGCTTATTTATAAAGCACTTTAAAACAACCACAGTTGATACAAAGTGCTGTACAATCCAAAAACACAACAAAATAAAAATAATTATAATTAAAGTAGTTTAAGCAGTTTAAAAACAAAGACATACACTTTAAACTAGATCTCGCTGGTGTTGAAAGCCAAGTTAAATAGATGGGTTTTAAGACGAGCTTTAAAAGTGGACAGAGAAATCATGTTTTATATAAAGAAAATACAATCTTTATTCAAACTCGAAAACAAACATTTGTTTCACTTCTATTTATTTGAAATATATGGTTTTGAGACCTTAAGATGAAAGGTTGACATTCAATTTTAAGAATTTTTTTTTTTTTTCAGTTTCAACAAGCTTTTTCAAAAATGGAATAATTTGGACCCTTTCTTAGCTCCATATTTTGTTCCTGGTGTCCTGCCTTCTTTTTGTCTGTTCAAGGGCAGACAGTGAACATTTCCTCACGGTTCCAGGGGGCAAAGTACAGACGCTGGAGTGACCGAGCTTTTTTCCGTGGCCACACCTCAACCACAGAATCAACTTCCATTTGATCTTTGATCTATAACTGAACTCGGCCTTTTCAATATTTAAGCTCAAGACTTTTTTCATTCAGATTCAGGAATGGTTTTAACACTGAAATGTGGTGGCACATGTTACTCTTTTTATCTATTTTTGTTTTATTTACCCTGTTTTTAACCTGCTTTTTATGTTTTCCTTTGTCTCCATGTGCTCACCATTATTATGGATGTGGAAATGGCTATACAAATAAATGATTGGTTGACTGATCTTCCTTCCTTCCTTCCTTCCTTCCTTCCTTCCTTCCTTCCTTCCTTCCTTCCTGCCTGCCTGCCTTTGTGTCCTTCCTTTCCTTCTTTGATGGGTCCTTCCTTCCCCCCTTTCGCTGTACATTAACACCATTACTTCCTTGTGTACTTTCTTCTGCCCTTCTTTCCTTTACCTTTCTCTTTATTTGAGTCCTTCCTTTCTTATACTAGTCCTTATGAACTCTCTTCGTAATGCATTTCTGTCTTTCCATCTTTCATTTTCTACTATAAATGCATTGTAAAGTTTTATATTTTACATTATAAAAAATGGTATCTGAAAAATTGAGTATTAAAAAAGTTTGTAAATTTGACAAGAAAAACATGCAGAGGTGATGGTGAGTAAACTTTGCAGGGAGAGTGCTCTGCAACAGATTGTTGTTTGGCTCCTTCCAGTCACTAATTGTCTCCTGGATCCCGTCGATGAGTGTTTTCTGAAAAGCGAAGCGAAGGTTTAATATTCTGCACCACTGGAGTGGATAATGAAAACATCAATAACAGTGTCTTTTTTTTAAAAAAAAACATGCAGGTATACCGTTTTCAGGCACGCAGGAACCTTTTGTGGTGATGGGAAGAAGAACATGACTTCTGTTCTGGATGGCTGTGTCGGCTCTTGCGGCCCAAAGCCGCCCCGTGTTTCGCGCTCTCTCTGTTCGAGCTCTTTGTGAGAATGCGCCGTTCAGCGTTGAAGCCGGAGCAATTGTGTCCGACCGTGTCTCATGGCTCTTTTCATCTCTCCATGCTGCCATTACTGTGGGTCACAGGGGTGAAGGGCACCATAGGGGCAAAGCATGCTGGGATACATGCACTGTGACTCGCTCTCCCACTGGCGCTCCGAGCCCTTGAGGTTCGGTGGTACGTGTTGCTAGGGTATGCTGGCAGCTGCCTCAGCTCTGCATAGTAACTAACGTAAAGGAGAATTAGTTCTGGTCACACCCATGTAGGATGTTTATCACATCTTGCATTGTAATTCTTCATCTGTATTCACATAGATGGTTCCTGGGGGGGGAATAATTTAACACAGTTGGAATTTATTTTTAGAAAGAAAAGCTTGAAACATGGATGTCCTGAATTAAATCATTGGATTGCTTTGAGAAGGTACTCATTGTCAATGTTACATTCAAAATTTTTTAACCTGCTTAGTTTTATTTTGGATTTTGATTCCTGTGTGTTAGACTTTGATTTAAAGGAGATATATCAGGCAAAATCCACTTTTTAGCACCAAAATACATTTTACTTGGAGTCTTTAGGAGTGCAAAAAAGTTGAGTGTAGTTTCTCCAGGTCCTGAGTAGATATCTCTACTTTCAAGCTGTTCAGTTTTCTCTGTTTTCGATTGTGTTTTTTGAGCAATTACATCACAGTATTTACTTCGGAACTGCTAAATGGGAATATGGATTACCCGCTTACCAATTTTGTGAATCCGCCATTTTAGCTATTTCGCCACGATTTTGTAGTCCAAGCTCAAGGAAGTTACAAGCGGATAAGTGAAGATATGCAGTTCTTGGGTGTATTAAACCGCAAAATTCATTACACCATCCCCCAGTATACCACAGACACGACCGATCGGGGTGGAGTGTAACACTCTGCAAAAAAAGGAGGGGGGGGGGGTCGGGGGGGGTGTGAAGTGACTCTTTTAGATTTACAGAGACCACACTGCAAAAAGGGAACTAAAAGTCAGTAAATTTTTCTTGAACTTAGTGAATTTTTCGTTGATTTGAGCACCTAAATAAACCCCAAAAATAATTTAATTAGATATACTGCACTTGAAAAAAGATGATGGCGATGAGTTGTTCTTATATTAAGCACAACATTCCATTGGCAGATCATTTAAACTTGCCTGCTCAAATCAAGGATAAATACACTCAGTGTCATTTCCACAAAATTTTACTTACTTTTAGGTTCCCTTTTTGCAGTGCTGAAGCGAGTTACTCTCAGACAAACAGGGAAAAAAAGACGGGCTGTGGTGCAACAAAAACGAGGAATTCAAACCAAAGGATTGCAGTTCCACTTTATATAGACCACGACTGACTGATTAAAATATGCAAAGGAAGGATTTAAAAGCATGATATGTTCACTTTGATCTTTTAAAGTGATTATGGTTTGCTGTCCTTTTCATCACCTCCATATTACCCGATTAAATGCGTGGTTACAAAAATTGAGGAATATGAACCGAGACCAGCACCATTAAGGACTGCTGAGTGTTGGGAGTGTAATAGTAGGCAAACACATTGTAGTACTTTATCGTGAAAGAATATTATTCATAGTTTAAAAAGAAAAATCTTAAAAGTTTGGCATCGATGTTTACGGTCCATTAAATCCAGCGGAACAGATTATTCTCAGAAGTCACCAAATTAGCAAGTAAAGCCTTTGAGCATGTAATTACATTCCAGTGATTAGTAATTACATTCTATATAGGCCTTGTTGGTCTATTAGAGAATATTAATGAAAGACAGCATTTAACACAAAAGCAAACTCTGGAGGAGCTGTACAGATCCACAGCTCACCTGGAGGAATTTGTTGACAATACATCCAATCCACACATCAGGTATTTATGGGAAACTGGCAAGATGGGTAAATTGTTGATAGAAAGCCAAGTTCTATGTTGACACGAGTTATCCTCACTTAGCACATTCCACCGTGTTTAATCTTGCACATCTGCCAGCTTTTCAGCACCATCTCCCACGCTGTTCTGTGAAAAATACCATTTTAATTATTGCAGCAGCTGACGTTCTAACAGTGCAAGAACAAACTCAACTCTTTTTATTTATTTTTTTTGTCCAGAAAATAAAATATTTCACAAAAACTCTATAATAGTAACAACAAAAAATTTTTAAAACCAAATACCCAAAATGGGTTGCTTTTGGACTAACCTTTGAGGCCACAAAGTGATTGTGTCTCAACGACAAACCAAGGCTTACGCTGTGAACGAGGCTGTGAAAAATACACAAAATGGAGCATCGTCTACCACACTAGCCAGCTCATCAGGCACGCGGTCTCAGCTGGCATGGAGGCAATACGAAACACATAAACCCTTCCGATATTAACGACTCTGTCGAGCTGAAAGCCTCTGATGCTATTCGGAGATAGGCGTTAAATGTCCCTGAGTACTGAGAACACAACATTATGTGCATTCATATAAATATCCTCTCATCTCCGCGCAAGACGGCCTGTCCTTGAGTTCCCATGAAAATAATAAGAGGTGGGCCTCCTGTAACTCAATACCCAGATATTGCTTGCACTGGTGGCGCCGAGAGATGAAATGAAATCAGAACAAGGTGATGACAATGATGCCACTTGTGGTCGAGTCACAGACTTGAGGATTCATTCCCTTCATATTTAAGCCCCCACCCCCCCTCAATTTTCCCTTTTTGTTCTGAGCCTTGTATTGGTGCTACGTTACCGTTGTAAGTATTATAATGATTTTTAATAATCAAACACAGTTACAAATTGGTCTAAATAAAGCAGGAAAAGCGATTCAAATTCAGAAATGATAGCAATCTATACATAGCAATGTCGTGCAAAACCGCTTGAACTTTTTCATTTTTCGTCACACCAGTCTACGTTATTGATTGTGATTTTATGTGATTGACCAATACAACATAGTGCACACTTTGGAACGGTAACAATTCATGTTCAAATAATAATCTGACACTAATACCCTTAAATGGGCAATAAAATACCTAGAAGTTACATCATTAACAGATAGAGGCCACCTGTGTTTAATTTAATGTCAGAAAGCATTCCACCAAGGAGCAAAGTGGACAGGTCTAAGCGGTGGCACGTGGTGGTAAAACATTTTAGAGGTGCACACTAGAGGGCTGGGATTACAACACAACAATAAACTCTACTTGAGCATAATCCATCCACTGTCACTTGCTTGTTGCTCACCCTTAACGCTTGTCCTTCTGGGCCAAATTTCTTTGTCTACTTCTTTTTCCTCCAGTGAAACTTTTATTTTGTAAATAAATGAGCAAATTTTCTTAAGCTGCACCATTTTCCCCGTCTTGTCGTTGTCGTTTGACTTCTCCATTTTGCATTCCCTTGTTTAAATGGCAATCGCACCGGTAGGTAGGTATCACGGATGGGTTGGATGAAGACTGACAATAGAAAGCGCTGATTGGCCACGGAGAGCTGAGTCCAAATGAGAATCTTTAAGTAACTAAATTAGCGTCCAGCAAGAAGTCACATGGAAGCCAAAAGTGTTAGGACATACAGTACCCTTATATGGCCGGTGCCCCTTACGATTGAAACGTACGTATTTAGTTCAACACAAAAGATAAACCCAGAATAGAATAGGATTGCTGAAAACTCAAACGTCAGACATGTCTTACGTCAGAACAGATGTGATAATTGCTTTTTAGTTTTATGTTTACTGTGTCTACACTTTTTCCCTGTGATTTTGATGGGAGTTGGTGCACTAGCGCCCCCTATTGACAAGCCTCCACTGGGTCTGAGATAAAGTTGAGGAGAGATGTAAAGCAGGGCTAGGTTATTTAACAATGTCCTGAGCTGTGAACATCTCATGGAGCATAGTGAGCAGCGAGACGGTTCTGGTGTCTCATTTGCCACGGTGTGGGGTTAACATGCTCTCCCTGTACATGTGTGCACTCATCAGCTTCCTCAAACAGTCCAAAAAACAAACAAACCCCTCAGGTGTTGGCATTTGCAGGGGTCTTTGTTTCAGTGTGGTCCTGGCAATGTGTCCTGTGACTATTAGATTTTGAACCCCGGCACACTGTGGATATAGAACATGAGTAGATACAAATATTTGTAACGTGGTTTGATGCACTTCACTTATTAAAGTTACTGTATATTTTTGCCAGATTTTGCAGGGATGACTTGACACCAGCAAAGCTAAACAGAACACCTGATGCATTCACCAAACCAATGTAAATGCAAAGTTCTGCAGTTTTCTGTGCAGAAAGGCAACATACCTACTGACACATCTTAAATAAATTATTTAAAAGTTTAATTACTGCAACAAGTTCCATCTTCTGCCAGGCACCTCCGTGAGTCCGGAAAAAGCAACGCCTACTACATCCACGGTTACTCCATCGTGCTCCGCGCTAAGTTCCTTGGAGCTCAATGAGAGCATACGCGAGAGGTACGAGTTCATACGATAAAAAAGGGGATTTAAAGGAGCCGGAGACAAAACAAACTTTTCATTCCTTTTAACAGTGTCCGAAAAGTTATCTGTTCTGATTATACATCAATTTGGGGTATTATTACTTTTGCCAGGTACGTGTGAGAAGATTGACCACCAAAAACGAATGTTTTTGTATTTACATACAAAGCCTGTAACCTTCCTTGTTCGATGAACAACCAGTAGTTTGCATCCAATATTTAAATAAAACAGTCCTGTATGCTATGAATGCAATTGTGGAGCCTGACCTGGCTGGAGACCAACGGACCGGAACGGGGCAGAAAATTGGACTTGTTCCGTATTTTGACAGTGAACGACAGAGAAGTCACGGAGAATGTGAAACCGTTCTCATTCATTAAAATAACAACGTGGTTGCTTCGTCGGACGGACGTGCACAAAGGATGTGGAATTTGGGGGTAAGACACCGACTGTGCGAGACTGAGTCTGCAAATATGAGAGAGAGACAGATTTGTGCCTGACTTTTTTTTCTTTTCGCGTGTCCTTGCCATACCCCGGTGGATGAAAGAGCCAAGAGACTAAACGGTTTATTTCATTCCAGAGTTGTTTTGGAAGACATGATCAGCCAACAGCCAGGGATCGAATCGGTTCTTGAGGCAAGCCAAGAGGCTGTCATCTCTGGGGGGGTCCCGAACGTCCCTCGGTGCTCAGATCTGTCACGCACCTGTCACTGTCCTTTATAGACGCCGAGAGACAGCTCCCACACAGGATCTTTGCTGATGAGACCAGTTATCAGCCCCTCAAGCGGTACTTCAATAACAGCGCCAGTGTCGGGTTCCCTCTTCAGCAACACACTACACATGGATGAGGGGCAATCAAAGGCCACTCTTAAACATTTGGGAAGACTGCCCCGACTTTAACCCTCTCCTGTCCTACTCCCGGGAGCCTGGAAACCCGCAGCGGGCCAGTGTCCGATTTCTCTGCTAGTTTACCCTCTGAACCGTGTGGACGGATGGAAGAGCAGCTTAACCTCTTAGTGAGACCTCCAGGGAGAGGTAGCACTGAAGCTGGAAGGGCCCAGGAGATGGCTGATTTCATTACATGGACGTTAGATCTCGCCCTTTGTTGCCTTACTGTCCCTTTTGTTTTCTGTGCAGCAATCCCCCTTAAAGGGCAGAACTGTGGATTATCGTAACAGCACAAAAAAGTTTATTTTATTACAAGTTATTGCAAAGAGGATGACGAAAAACAAATTAAATATCTGTAAAGAGAAGAAAATAGAAATGGGCTGCATAGATATGTCAGTTTTTTTCTGTGAGGGGCTTGTCTAGTATTTACTTTTAACAGAAACTACTTTCTTGTATTTTCAAGTCGTGTCCTTTGCCCTTCTGCATTAGATATGAACTTGTGAGAGTCTACTACAATAGAAATATCTCAGAATATGACTCAGACACTGCTGTGGGCAGTGTTGTATACTGACCAGTTCAATTCAGCTTCAACACTGTTCGGACCTTCATTAGTATGAATTGAATGTGGCTCCGTCCTGCCGCGGCTTACCCACGGGGCGAGGGTTTAGCCCGGCTCCCACATATTGGCCGCTGGAGGTTGGTACCAGCTTTGCCATGGTCCTGAGGTAATTGCATATTGAAAATGGTCGCAAGATGAATGATCGGATGCCCCAAAAACCTGGAGGTATAGGTGTGGAGGATGTTTGCTGGATTGGTGACTACTACTGATTGAGTAATGAGACCTAGTTGTGGGGAAAGAGAGACATTGGGGCACAGAGGGGAAAAAATGGAGCTTAACGGCTAAACAAACCCTAAAATAAACAAAGATGAACAAGAAATCAGCAGAACCAGTGCTCTAATCATCACAAAAATATATAAGCAAACTCCAGAAATCCCTAAAAACACAAAAATCAAGTTGTGTCCTTCAAATGAGCAGTTCTCGACCATAGTCTTTCATGTTTTTGATGTGTCTGCAGGAAAACAACTAAAACATGCAGGACATTGGATGCTGAGGACCAGGATTGAGAACCACTGCTTCAAATTATTATATAGTCAAGGTTTTGTAGCCCTTTTCTGATTTCAAGTAACTCGGTTTGTGATGCTGTGTGATGCAATGGGATGCACGCCCTGCTCCAGATCTGTCGTGACAAAAGCACTGAGCCAAAATGCAAACCTCTCAATTTGAAGGCCTGTTTAAATCCCAAATATCTCCTATCGCCTTGGCGATAAGACGAACAGCTCTATCATGTAGAGCTGCTGCTTTTCCAAATCAAAAGGAGTCACTGGAAGATGTTTTGGGATGCCTGATCAGGGCACCTGACGTGGTAAGGTCCCACTGAAGTGGGTCTAAATCCCTTCTCTTCTGTCCTGGGAAACAACTTGGGCCCCAAAGCTAACAGGAAAGGTTTAGTGGGGAGATGGAGACATGGGTGTAGGTTTATGTATGTATTTTCATATAAACCAGAGTAGTTTAGATTTTAAAGCACTTTTTTATCATTTGAAGGGTTAATATCACTGCATCCTAGAATAATGCAACATATAAGAACACATGTTAAACAGACAAAGAGCAAAAATTAGTTTAGATTTGGCATATTTCAGGATAATAATTATCTGCTGTTTCCCAGAACGCGGTGACATTGTCAGTCATCACCATGTTGCCAGTAATGGATGTTAGCCACCAGGCACAGCCGTTTCCTCTTCTCTCGGGTCACATTGATCCACATTGATTGGATAAGGAAAGGGAGATTTAAAAAAAAAACAGTCTTATACCTGTTTTCTCTGTATACCAAAACAAAAGGAGTTACTTGGAGGTGCTTTCTTTTTTCCTGGGATTCCTGAATTTTTTTTATATCCAAACCAACTTCAAAATTATGAGTGGCATTCATCATCAGTTTGGTAAACTAAGACAGGCAGCAAATTTTGGATTTGAATCTTTGTGGAGCTCTGGGAAGCTCCCACCTCAGTTCCCCTGAACATGGCAAAGCCACTTACAGTGGCAATGAATATAATCTTGTGCCCTATGAGCCATAAAACCTCATGTCTAGGACTTTTGCCATTTTGAGGCGAAAGGGACAGCCAAGTGAAACATCAAATCTGGTCTCAGCATTAGCCACAAGGAAACAGCTGCAACTATGATGTTATACAGTGTTTTCTGTACGTTTTTAGGTTTTTTTTTTTGTTCAGATTATTTCACAGGGAGTTTGTTAATTTTTACCTACTGTATAACAGTAGGCCATGTGGCTCAGCTAAGTAATATTATCCTTGCAAGAATGTTTATTCATCTTGAACTTTTATACAGTTTGTGCTGTTGGAAGCACAAACAATAATGTGTGTTGTTAGGATTTTTGTTTGACATATCGACACAAAGTAGTGCACAATTGTTAAGGAAAATGTATAGGCGGTACGGTCTTTGTACAAATACAAACCGGAGAGATTTGCAGCTCCTCCGGAGGTATCATGGACTTTTTGGCTGCTTCCCTTGCTCAGCCTATAAGTTTAGGCAAAAGTTCATCAGTTCATGTAGGTTTGTAGTTATTGTTGTTGTGCCACACTCTCTGTATGACTTTCAATGCTTGGGATGTTGTTTTCCAACCTAAGACAGTTTTACATTTTATCACTCACCCGCTTGTTCTCTGTTCTTCATCATGCGGTCCACCAGTCTTCTCTAACGTACCACTGAGGCCTGCACAGAATGGCTGGATTTTGAACTAAGATCACATTAGACAGCATTCAGTGATGATTGGTGACTTGTGACGGGAGTTGGTTGCACTTCAGGGGTGTCAGAGTAGAGGGGGCCAAAAAAAAAATGCACCTACATTTTCTATTGGTAATTTGAAAATGATGTATAATTTTTCTTTGGTTTCTAAATTAGGTACCACTTTTTGTTGTGTTATCCAATAAAATCTAAACAAAAGGTTGTGATTTTAATGTGCAAACATCTGAAACAGGTAAAGGTTTATGAATGTGATTGCTATTTATTGCATTCTGAATCTGCAGCTAATATAAAACTAATGGAAGCTCTTTTTTCTTCTTCCTCTTTCAGTTTGGCTTCTTTGCCAGACGACAGTCACACATTAGTCTTAAATCTGCTTCTGCTCTGTGCTGAGAGCTGCATTCCTTCACAGTTACAGACTTGTTTTTCCTAATTTCTTGTAATTTGACATCATGTTCTGATCCGCCTGAGTGAATCAAATCCACAATAAGCTCTCTATATGTGCATCGTTTTATGGGAATGATGCATAAGTGAGAAGTGCTCCGCTCACCAACACTGTGAACTCCACTCCTCCTTCTCAAAGAGCGCTTTCACCATTAAACTGTATGTCTGAGTCATAATTCATAACTCATTTACGGCCTGTCTCGTAAGATCGGGACGACTCAAAATTTATGACAGACCATTATTCTTATTAGGCTTGTTAAAGTAGGCATTAGCCCACACCAGTCATTTGTAAAATTCACTTTAACTAACAAGGGGCAGGCTGGGGGTGAGAGAAAAGTTAAACTCAATCAGAGCCCGGCAAGGTGATGGCGGCATGCCCAGCTTCATAACTAGCATGAGAAGCTTTAAAGGGATGAACATGTTACCTGAGCTCCCAGGGGGGTTAAAGGGAGTCATTTCGGGAGGAATCCCTTTATTGTAATGTGATGTTTTTGATTGATAATGTAGGCAGCTGATTGTGTGAGAAGTTTGACCACTACCGACATATGGCTGCATGTCAATTCAAGCCCTACACCCCCCCCCCCCTGCACCAGTCATGATAAATGATGCAGGAAGAAGTCAAATAAACAAACCAAGGGATTCTAAATCCTTCACTTGAATGCTCTGTGTGGATCCCGATTCTGCACGGCTGCTTTGGGAAATCTATCCGTCCCAGAGTCATCGCAAAAAAAAAAAAAAAAAGGGGGGGGGAACCTAAAGGAGCAGAGAGCGTACAGTCACTGGCTTCTTGCTTTTTATTATTATTTCGCCTATAGGACATGCTTCTCGCATGACCAGATAGTTTGCAGCCTCTGTCAAGACAGCTGGGTCAAGCTCTGGTCATACAGAGGTGGGAGGAGTGCCAGCCACTGGGACTGGTTTGGGTCCAACAGCTGCTGTAATTCTGATTGGGGGAGGGGGGGGGGGGGGTACATGAGAGGCCCTGAGATAATTGGTCCTCAATTACAACCTTAAATGGATATTTCTGAGTTCAGTGACGTTATTATCATTACTACTTCCCTTACTTCCAGTACACAGATGTCATATCAGAAGGAGTTTGTAGAAAAGTGAATAAATCCTTATTGCGAGAGGATGGGCAACAGCTATAGTGGGACGAGCCTCAATTTTAGCTCATTTTAGGAATAAAACAACTCAAGTTGAAAATCTCAACATTAAAAAGATGCAGATCTGTTTTAGTGGATGTTCATAAATCAACACAAAGCGGTAAACTCCTGAATAGAGTAACAAAGCCATCCGCAGAGTGCACCTGTGTGTACTTTATAAATCTCAGGACAAATCTGGCTGTTCTTTGAATTTCTCAGAGGTTTGAACAGTGAACAAACAGCATCGTGAAGACCAAGGAGCACAAACGACAGGTGAGGGGAGAAGATGCCAAGAGGTTCAAAGCAGGGTTGGGCTGTAAAACATTGTTTTAAGCTTTGAAAATCTCACCAAGCGCTGTTCTACCCCGTCGCTCAAAAATCTGCCACTGCATGAATATTGATTTAAAGTGACAGGGCTGGGCAAGGCGAACATTAGTCAGAGATGCAGGTTGAAGGGCCATGGTAACTCTGGAGGGGCTGAATCTTTTTGACACAAGAGCTATTGTTGGCGCTCTCCACAAAATGTAACCTTGGTGGAAAGAGCGGGCGAAAGAAAGCCACGTTTGAAAGACAGTCATAAACAGCCTAGTTGGCAGTTTTCCCACAAACCAAAGGGGACGCGCCGATGGTCTACACACATGCAAAATGTTTAATGTGGCTGTTAAAACGCACTGCACATGGGAAAAAGTTAAAGTACTGGGAATACTTTTGCAAGAGACTCTATTTTACCCATTTTCTCACGTGATACAGGCCAGTATTAAATCACTGGACATTAAACAAAAGTGACTAATCAGTATGTCTTTTTTTTTTTTTTTTTTTTGCCATTCAGCTGCTCAACTTTCATAAAAGTGCTTTAAATTCAAAGCAACTGCAGTCATCATCATCATCATCATCATCATCAGTTCCCCGTCGAGCAAATATGGTAACAATATAAGCCCTGAAAAATGGTCTCTCTCCACGTCCCCAAGGCTGGAAAACACCATTAGGGAAAAGGAACATCATCCCACTCACGCCATCATCAGATCCACTAAGACACAGAATTAACATCTGTTGTTGTTTTACTTCAGTTTGCATTAAATCGAGGCATTAGAGGGACATAAAATTCCCGTGCTCCTGCTTCACGCCGAACGCCTGCAAATATTTTTCTGGAAGATAAAAAAAAAAAAAAAAAAAAATCTAAATCAAGCCAGAGTCGCTGCTGTGCTGGTGATGTGTTTTCCCACTGACAGTTTCTTATGGTTTCTGTGGTGAGAAGTTAGTCCATCATCTCCTGCAGGCTCCGACTCCAGATCCCCTCATTGATCCCCCACAAAACAAATGGTGGTCTGCGACAGCAGGACACAATGCTTCATCCTGCCCAATCCATTAACCCCTATCGCACGGCTCCCACTCCGATGATGGAACACACTGATGTCCCATTGATAGACAGGAAGACAGAGGAAAATAAGTGAAGGGGTAAAGAGTGGTGCTGGAGACTATATGGGTAGATGGGGGGAAGGAGGAAGACAAATTAGCCTGCCACCTAAGAAGAAGAAAAGAAAAACAAATACAAAAAAAAAGCTTTAACTGTTAATCCACTGAAATCCTTCTAGATTTTATTAGTTGATTCATTAGTGAACCAAAAAGTCCTGAAATACAGCCATCATGGGTTGAACTGGGTTTCTAATGAGGCTGTAAATTAACTAGTGTTTTCCTGTCTTACTGGAAAACAGTAGCACCATCAGCCACCTCATGCCCCGGCAGATTGAGGAAAAGTCGGGGGGGTCTTCATTAAAGCCAAACCACAGAGTGAGGAGGCATGGCTCTCCCTGCTCTCTGTGGGCTGCGCTGGCTTTGTCAGCCATTCTTTGTAATTAGTACAGACCTCCTCCCTCTTCCTCCCTTTAAAATTAACAGCCATAGGAAGTATGATGCTATTAAACCTCCTGTCTTATCACGGCGATGTGCTTGGAGACCTGGGTGGGCCACATCTGACGTGTGACTCTCATTGCAGGGGTAAAAAGCAGTTTTTATTTCATTTTTTTTTTTTTGCCACCCAAAAATAATCTGCAGAGCCTTTGATGCATTTTTGTTGACTAAACATGATCATGTGTTGGACAATAAATGTGTTTATAATGACTAAAACCCAGAGAAAATTTTATAGAAAGCCTGATCAATGTCACTTAAAATATTTAATGTCTGACTTCCTGTAAGAAAAAGGAAATAAGGAAACACCCAATAGTAGTACCTCGCAGCAAACAACCCAACGTTATTTTTAAACATTATGACACATATTAAAGTATTTTTCCTTTTATGTTTTTATTTATTTAATTTTATTCATTTGCAAACAGCAATATTTATATTTTAAAGGGCAAAAAATAGAATCACATTTTGATAGACCAACAGTAACAAGTAGTAACAGTCATATCTTTGACAGCTGAAATACTGGCTGTTAACAATATTGTTTAATTTTTAACAGTCACACTGACCAGCCACTATATTAGGTACACCTCATCATTACTTTAGTTGGACCGCCTCTTTCCTTCATAGCTGCTTTGATTCTCCACGGTGTGGATTGAAAGGTTCCTATTCAGAGGATATCAGGCAATTGCTCCTGATTTGTTAGCTCCCCATCGTCACAATCTTTCAAACTTTGGACTTTTGCTTCGGTTTTGTCTTTGTCACTATTTGCTTTCCCCATTCACTTAATTCTTTAATGTAGAGATTCCTCGTGCTTTGTTGCGTGCTTGCATTTATTTTCTGCTCTTCAGGTCTGGATATCATCTGAATGCCCTTGTTCCCGTTGTATTTTGAAACCTTCCCATGAACTCCGCATTTAGCTTGTTTCCTGTGGTCCTGCTTCTGGGTTTGTTTGTCACCTTGTGGTTGGAATATTGATTATTTCCCAATGTTCTTGGGTTGTGCCGTATTTCTACTTTTTTTAACTCTGTTCTGGTTTCTGTGTATTTGGTTCCCTGGTATCCCTGTGTACTCTATGAGCCATTTTATTCTATTTCCTCAGTTTTCCCTCTGTTTCCTCTGCCTGCTCCCCCCCCCCTCACAGCTGACATGCATTCTGTTAATTAGACCCATCTGTGTTCACTCCAGTAATCACACTCCCCAGTATTTAAGCCTCTCAGTTCCTGCCTTACTCTGCTGGATTCTGCTCTTGTCATTGTCCTGGTTCCTGTTTGGGTTCCTTGTGTGCTGTCTGTTGTTTTGTTTTTATTGACTTTTTCTTTTTTTTTTCATCAAACCTCCGCTCCGCCATGCGCATCCCCATGTCCTGCTGTCATTTGGGTCCTCATCATGACAAAAAGTGCTCTATTTGATGCAGTTCTAGTGACTGTCGTGGCAATAAAGTCGTTGCAATGTTCAAGAAACCACTTTAAGATGATCTGAACTTTGTGACATGGCATCTTATTCTGCTGAAATTATCAAAATATAGGTATGCTGTACCTATCTTTGCTATGGTCAGTACCAATACTCAGGTTGGTGATACTAGGCCCAAATCATGACGATGCCCACCACACCATTACACCACCAACAACAACTTGTGCTACTTATGCAAGGCAGCATGAATAAAAGCTTTCCTGTCAGTTGAGTTTTGCAGCTACAATCCGAACTTATCAGACCAGGCAACACTTTTCCTTGTTTTGTTTTATCTGTATTCTGATGCTATAGCTAATCTGCTTCAAGGTTCAGCACTTCAGTTTCGCAGTCTGAGATGTTATTCTGCACACCTTGGTTATGATCAGTAGACATTTGAGCTATGGTTGCCTTTCTAAAATATTGAAATAGTCTACTAGACCTGATTAAGCATTTTTATCCACATACTACAGTCTTTTCTGCATACTATACTATACTCGTTGGATATTTTCTGATTTGCCACACCACTCTGTACAGCGTGTGAAAATCCCAGTAAATAATTTTTTTTGTTTGTTTTTTTTGCTTGTTTTTTAAGGTCATATCTGCCTGCCTGGCATCAGCAATCTTTCAAAGTTCAAAGTCACTTAAATCTTATTTTTACACTCATTCTGATGCTTGGTAAGAATCTAGATTCTTATACGCACCAAGTTGTGGCCATGTAATTAGCTGATGGCTATTTGGTGTTAGCAAGAAATTGAACAGGTGTACCAAATAAAGTTGCAAAACAAAATTGCATCTTTAGTGCATATACGACGAGGTATTCACTTTACAACAATAAAAGCCAAAAGGACACTGCAATGAAAGCTAGGGTTCTCAACAACACCTCTGTTTTAAAACCAACGGCAGAATTGTTCCCCCATTGCAGGGCTCTCATTTATTAATTTTTAATTTGTTGCTCGAATATAAACAGATTGAATTTTTGACAAAGAGAAATTCAGCACAGACATGGCAACCTTTCATTCCTGGGAAAAAAAAGGGTGTCAGACGATCATACCACGTACCCTATTCTTGTGGCTCCTTCTGCTACCCGACAGAAACGGCTTGTATCCGGTTGGCCGAAGGGATTCTGAAATCAGACAAAATATTACCACTTTTATCTTAAACGCAACCTGAGGAACCTCTCGTGTTGTGATTTTCTTTGAGAAATTGACCCTGAAGCTGAAAGGACGCTTCTGTTCCCTGTGCCTCGGTTTCGTTTTATTACGAGGTTGAACTCAGGTTTGAGGGGGAGTCACAACAAGCTGATTCAGCTCATGTCGGGATTCTGCGGTTCCCTTGTTAGTCCATTACAGATCTGTTGGCAGGTTAAATAGCTTCCAGCTGCACTGAGAAACCTGTGACCTGCAACCTGGGGTCACGTAGTAGTCAAAAGGCTTTGGCGGCATGGTGGTACTTAAAGGATGTGTCTGTTGCACTGTTTACAATGCAACTGTCTATTGTTAAATCACTGCTGCACCTTACTGCATAATTGTTTACATTGCTTACATTGTTTTTACATTTCAATCTGCCTACTGCTCACTGCTGCACTTTATCCGAAAGTTAATTGAAAGTTATCCTGTATTTGACTGTGATTTACCACTGCATTTTTCTTATCCTGTACTGTAAATTCACTGCAAGGTATCCTGTAGAGTTACTGCAATCTTTCTGAGCTGTATGAAAAAACGAAATTTCGTTCTGTATGCACTCTGTGCTACAAAATGACAATAAAGAAAGTCTAAGTCTAAGTCTAAGTCTCAGCAGCCAAGACTTGCACAAGATGCCAATAATATAAATCACATAGATGCCTCCCTAAATGATCTTAAGAGAGAATACATTTATTTTCAGCTGATGACTGTGAACAAATGTCTCTAAACAAGGCTGTGCTGACAAGTGAAGACGTTGATGAAGGAGTCATGCGTCCTCTGTGTGCATCTTCTGTTTTGATGTGAGGAAGACAGGCCATGATTGGCTAATGATGAGGAGACGAGAGTCGGGTGCCCCAGGATGCAGCAGGGGCCGAAAATTCCCAAAGGGACATCTTTGTTAGCACAAGGTGGGAGTGTTTTATGTCCTCGGGTCAATCTTCACACATTGGCCGTCCTTCCCTGCTGCCATTCAATGCATTCACTCCAGGTTCGCTCCGCTCAATCTTCTCCCTCCTCTAACAAGACCGTGATTGGGTGATATTTTTAACCTGTTTGTCCAAAGGTCCTTGGCACATCGAGGAAATAAAAAAAGAGAGATGTCTCGGAAGAAAGATGAGCCGTCATCGAAACACATTTGTGTCAGGCAGTGTGCTATGTGTTGCAGTAATCTATGGGAGCACTTATGTCTGAGACATGAAGGGGCATTCATCACATTCCTCCTCAGTCTGTGGCAGCAGAAGAATTTCAATGTGACACTGGGGCAATACATCACATCGGACGTCCCTGCATGGCATGGCGAGGCGCTTTTCAACACATCCGCCTCCACTTTTCAGGCTCCGTGGTGCCGGCATTGAACTGCACCAACACTGCCTTCTTCGATGTTCTGACGTGTCAACAAAGTTGTGGCTCAAAAACAAGCCTGAGAGACTCTAGCTGCTGGTTAAAATGGACCTCTTTTGCTAAAAAAACAAACGACAATCTATGATCTGTTTGTCTATTCTCCATTAATCACAGTAAAGCTGTCTATACCTTTCTTTTTCTGCTAATGCACTATAATATACAGTCAGCAGATATGTCTGTTATTAAGCAAGTGGGGCACCAACGGTAATGGGAACTTGGGCGAAATGTTGATATTTTCTAAAGGTTTGCTCTCTGCAAACAATGTACTAGCATCTGATGAAATGCATTTTTATCTGGTGTCAGTCAGCTAAGTGAGTCACCCCATGACTCCAGCTGTTGAGGAGCTGGATAGTTCCTTCGGTGACAGACTGCTGCATCTTTGGTGCACAAAGGAGCGTCGTAGCAGATCCTTCCTCCCACCAGCTGTTAGACTTTATAGCTGCTGTTAACTGTTTTTTTTTTTTTTTCATTTCTTTGTAAACAGTCTGTTTTTACGCATGAAGTACATGTGCATTCTGTACAATTTCAAAAGCACCCTACTTAGCTGCACGTCTAAGTATGCCATTTTCAATAACTGTACTGTACTTTTTCCTTATGTTGTAAACTTTCCCCCCAAGTTGCACCTGAAATTCCCCACTGTTGTATAAAAAAATTATGTTTTTATTATATTCTATCTTAATATAAGGATGAGAATAATTTTCTCTACTTTAAACTATATTACAATATGTATTACAATAAAACATATATCTATATCTATCTATCTATATATATCTATCTATCTATCTATCTATCTATCTATCTATCTATCTATCTATCTATATATATATATATATATATATATATATATATATATATATATGCGGCTGCACAGTGGCGCAGTGGGTAGCGCTGTTGCCTTGCAGCAAGAAGGTTCTGGGTTCGAGTCCAAACCCTGGGTCTTTCTGCATGTTCTCCCTGTGCATGCGTGGGTTCTCTCCGGGTACTCTGGCTTCCTCCCACAGACCAAAAACATGACTGTTAGGTTAATTGGCTTCTCCAAATTGTCCTTAGGTGTGAGTGTGTGTGTGAATGGTTGTTTGTCCTGTTTGTCTCTCTGTGTTGCCCTGCGACAGACTGGCGACCTGTCCAGGGTGTACCCTGCCTCTCGCCCAGTGAACGTTGGAGATAGGCACCAGCACCCCCCGTGACCCCATGAGGGATAAAGCGGTTTAGAAAATGGATGGATATATATATATATATATAGAGAGAGAGAGAGATATCTATATCTATATCTCTCTATATATAGCCAGAGAGAATTCAGATTCTCAGGAGGAGAGAACCAGGTCAGCTGGATACCACTGGTGTTAATTTTGGTTGCTTTGAGTTCAGTTATGATAATTTGGGCCATGTTAATGTTGATGTTATTTGAATTTTTGTAAAAAAGAAAAAAAAAAAAAAAAAGCCACCATTTTTTTGTAAATAAACCACCGGTTTTGATCTGCTTACTGCCCTTCTTCTGCCACTTTAGCCAGGCAATCGCATAGTGACTTCGTCCACCCTGCAACCAACGACTGCGTTCTCACCTGCCTTGTACTTGTATTTCTTCTTTTTCAACTTTTGAGCACGTTTCTAGATTTTGGACATGACTTTGATTAGATCATAGGGAGACACAAGCCTGTAAATTAACAAAACAGAGGACCAACATACTATTTACTGTTATACTCCCAGATCAGTGTAAAATTCCCATTGCTTCTTTGTCCTTTAACCACTGCTCTACTTCCCACGCTCATCTGTGACATCCTGTTGGCTATCTCACAGTCTCTACTTTTTAAAAATGGGTATGTGACTGTGTGCTATTCTCACTTTATTGGCAGGATGATTAAAAAGAAACATTGCCATTATCCCACTGATCTAATTTAGTGTAGTTTTGATCAAGTAAGGATCTTGTGAGCACTTTTTTTTTGTTTTTGTAGAGACATATTTATTAGGATGTAAATTCTTTAAAAGCACCATAAACGTATTTTATTGTACTTACTGCTGTAACTTGATCATCTGGAAGTGCATTTACTGTCCCTTGCAGAGACAAATGTTTTTACAGTGAGAAAATGAGAACTTGTTCACATGAAATAATGGTTTTCATAACGTCGCCGATTTAAAAGGTGTCGTGGTTTTGCATCTAAGTGTCTCCAGGCCAAACGTAGTGCTATGAGAGATAAAAATAGGACGTCTTATTAATCTCCTCCATCTTCTAACTTCGAGGACATGGCAAACATCAAGCCCCGTGGAGGTAGTAAATGACCAATTACCCAGCAGCCTTGTTCAGACAAGACCTGCATATGACTGATATTGAATTTATGAAGCCATTTGAGAATTAAGCTGTCAGCAGCTAAAAGAAAAGTCTAATTATCCATGCTGACAAAAAAAAAAAAACTCCAAGTAGATAATAATGTGTATGGAAAAGTGGTCTGATGAAAACTAGAAAAAGATACCTGCGTTTGTTTACACTCTGTCTCTGAGGGAAGTCGGGTCACTTTGGTTTAAAGGCAACACAAACAAGGTGTCTGGCAAGCAGCTCCTTCTTCATTGGGCTTATTTGCTGTAGCTTCAAAACCGAAGGGATCGATTCAGAAATTAAACTCCTCCGACACCGCCGTGTGTCAAATCTGTCGGGATCAGGTCGAGGTGAACTCCGGAATACAAATTGAAAATGTGACTCATTACACATCCATGTTTTCGTCTGAGACATAGATGAGGTATAATGAAACCTCGACCTCCTATATTGCTTTATTACGGCCCTGTCCGTCTCCTGTTCATTAGCATGGCATTGTTTTATTCGTTTTCACCTCACACGCCAGATCTGGGAGCAATTTTCAGCAAATCTAACTCAAAAAGGTAATTCTATGAATATAAGATCAGGTAGTAAAGGGATGATGGGAGAACAGAGAAGGCTGCTTCCTGTCCAGACAGGGTAAACGTGCCAGTCTGGAAGATGCCCCCGAGGCCCTCGCCTGCCTCGCCGCACGACATCCATTATCTCCTGTGGGGTACAAAGCAGCCCTGCTATGGAGAGAATTTCCTGCTTCCTCTCCCGCAGCACAGCCAGGTACATCTACGAGCTGGTTATGCGACTTCTAACTGTAACTCAGCTGGAGAACAAGTGATGGAGATGAGCGCCTCGCTGGCTCGTAGCCTCCAGGTTCAGTGGGTAGGAACCACTGTTTGGGAACAAAGTGGCTCAGAAACAGCAGGAAAAGTGGTGGGAGACCGTTAGTTGTGACTTCTTTAAACTATTATCATCCCCTAGGACTTTTACACGTTTGGTCACGTGATCTTCGCAAACTTCAATATGTCTTATGAGAATTTTATGAGGTAGACCAACACAAAGTAGAACAAAATTGAGAATAACAAACGTTTTTTTTTTTGTAAATTTGGTTGGTTTGAAGAACCTTCTTTTGTCGCAGCTACAGCTGCCAGTCTTAGCTGGAGACACATTTTTATTCTTTGGCCTTTAACACATGTTGAGACTTTTGCTTTTATTCCTTCTCATGTTTCTATTGTAATCTTTTGTTCTTTCCAGATTTTGAATGTGTATTAATTATTGTCTGTACAACACTTTCGTGCAGATGCTATTGTTTTAAAGTGCTACATAGTAATATAGTAATAGTAGTAGTAGTAGTAGTAGTAGTAGTAGTAGTAGTAGTAGTAGTAGTAGTAGTAGTAGTATTAGTAATAGTAGTAGTAGTAGTAGTTGTTGTTGTCTCTCTCAGCTTTGCTCAAAGAATATGATATCTTGGTTCATTCCCCGTTCCAAAATACCTTAAAGGGGACATACCATGCTTTTAATTACCTTCCTTTTCACATTTGAGTCATTCAGTTGTGGTCAATATAAAGAGGAACTACAATGCTTTGGTCTGAATTCCTCGTTATTGTTGCCCCACAGCCCCTCTTTTATCCCTGTTCTGAGGTACATCTGAGAGCAATTTATTTTGGTGCTGTCTCTTTAAATGCAAAGTAGGCACTTCACACCCCACCCCAGGTGGCAGAGCCACTCCACCCCGTTCAGACAGTTTTGTGGCATGCTGGGGGACAGTGTGATGATTTAAGGGCATTAATACACCCAACAATCCAACATTTTCACGTATCCACTTGTAACTTCGACATCCTTCTGCTTAAACTACAAGATTGTGGCAAAAAATATATATATAAGATTGGTGGATTTGTGAAATTGGTAAGCCGGTTGTTCCTCACCTTGTTCTGCAGCTCCACAGCAAATACTGTGACATAATTGTTTAAAAGTTTTAATAAACTATAGAGAAAACGGAACGGATTGAAAAATATGACCCACATAGAATTTAAAGATATCTGCGCTGTACCTGGACCGACTAAATAAAATTTTTCGCACTCATAGAGACTCCAGGTACACAACAAAATGTATTTAAGAGCCAAACAGGTGGATTTGCGTGATATGTCCGCTTTAAGCTTTTGATGGAGTGTCTATGAAAATCAGTTTAGAATTTTTGCTGCAAACTCTTAATTACATTTAGGTTGAGTTTGTCACACATGACTATGCTCTGATCTAAAATTATTTCATCGTAATTCTGGCTATATGGTTACAGTTGTTGTCCTGCAGAAAAGGGAACCCCTGTCCTAAATGAATGCAGTTTCTATTGGGTTATTATGCAGGAGTGGCCAGCATTTTGGCTCCATCCATCTTCCTATTCACTCTGACCAGCTTCTTCCTGGAGAAAAACCTCCCCTCAGAATGACACTGCCAACACCGTGTTTCAGTGTTTGGAGGGTTCAGGGTAATGTGCAGATGACCGTCTTCCTCCATGCATGTGTAGTGTCTCCCACATGGTTTGTGGCAAACCTTTAGCTGAACCTTTTATGGTTTTTGTCTCGCCATACCAGGGAGGTGGAGTGCACAACTAATTGTTATCCTTTTCAACAGATTTTCTTACCTGAAACGTAAATCTCTCCAGCTCCTCCAGAGTTACTTTATGTCATCTTGGCTGCTTCTCCGAACAGACATGTCTTGGTTTTGCCATCTTTGATTTCTCAACTGGATTTCTTAGTCTTCATGACAAATAACTGACAAATAAACTTGTAGGTTTCTCATAGAGAACACGTTCAACGTCCTGACAATGAGTTTTGGTCCTTTATGTCAGAAAACTGTTGCATGTTTGTGATAACATGAATCTCAGACGTTCTTTTCTAACTCCCTTTTGGGTTTCTGGGAACAGCTCCACTAGTCAAAACAAAGAAAATGGATAGTTTTGCCAAAATAAATGCAAAACAGCCACCTTGTTTAAATAGTTTGCCGAAAGCGCCTCTCCCCCGAAATGTGGGGCTGAGGAAAACATTTCTCTTCTCGTGCATCTGACACTGTCGTCTGCTGCTTGGCTCAGCTTAGCTTGATGCATCTGTTTGCGTGAAAAAAAAAAAAAAAAGAGAGAAAAAAAAGAAAAGCACCTGCATATCTCTCTCCCGGCTGATTTGCTCAGAAGCGCTGCCAAGTAGAACCGGACAGATGTGGGGGACTGGATCTGCAGCAGACAACGCCATCACTCTCCCCACTCATCCTCCCATATAAATCTCTTGTCTATCATTGCCGAAGCTGTTACGTTCTGAATCCCAGCAGTTTTTGTCTCCTGTAAAGGGCGTTAGAGAAGGGCATTTGGAGACGTGGAAGGGAGGTAAAAAAGTGTGAAGACAAAAAGGCGGGCTGCTACCGCTCTGCATGCTTTGTTCTGCAGGTCGGGAGCTACACGCGTGGTCCATTATGTCCTGACGTGTTCTCGTCCAGCATGCTGCCACTTTGCCATCCGCGCTTGGGGCCGATGATGTGTCCACACTCGGGAGATGTGCTCGGGTTCAGCAGGGAACTGAGTCACGAAAGAATTTCAGTGAAGACAATCGAACACGACTATTTCAGTTAAACCACACCACCCTCTGAACATCCTCTGTAGCGTCATTAAATGTGATATTTTCTTCCCAGACTGTCAGACTGAAGGGATTTCCAAAGATCTGTTTACAGCTATAAGACTTACAAAAGCTCCCTTCCAAAAAAAAAAAAAAAAAAAGATAATCCTTCTCTATCTTCTGCTGTTTTTCTTTTAACAACTGAATTTTCTCATGTGTTTGATTCTTGCCACCGACGCTCTAACTTGTAATTAGCCTCAAATATTTGCTGAAAAGTTCTTCTTTAAGAGACAAAAATAGAATCTCTAAATAAAACTTTTTTCTTTCATTTGTCAATCTTTCATCCTCCTATCTGGAATTGATATTTCAACTTTTTTCTCTCAATGACATGGTGACACATTACAGAAGGATTTGCTGTTTCACCATAATTTGTGAAGGTTATAACATAACCTCGGCTTTAACAGCTAATGAGAAAACTGTGGCTACATCTTTCATATTGTCAGACAGGGTCTTGCAAAAGTTTTCACACCCCTTTTTCTCATTTTGTCACATTACAAGCGCAATCTAATACATTGCTGTGAACTGGAGGGAAAGTGATGTGTTGTTTTTAAGCTTCTTTACAGATGATACCCTGAAAAGTGTGGTCATTATTTGCATCCAGTGACTTTTACTCTGTTACCTCTAAACATCATCTTGTGCATCCAACAGTCAGAGATCACCTAGATTTTAAAGAGAGTCAACAAAAAACTTGCGTTGGGGTTTCAGCGCACTGATAATGACAGCCATCGGTCGCTGTCGTTTATCACCTCCTGTGTGTCGAGCCCATCAGACCGATCAACCAGTGATTTGAAAATGGAAAGAGTATGGCACATCTGCAGACCTGCCAAGACATGGACGTCCATCTAAACTAACAGGTTGGGCAAGGAAAGCGATAAAATCCAGAGAAGCAGACAAGTGATCCATGGTGACTCTAGAGGACCCGAAGAGATCAACAGCACAGGATGGAGAAAATTGTTGGCGGGACAATAATGGTCTCCACCCCAGAATGCTGGCCTTAATGGAAAACTGACAAAAACAAAAACAGTGGTTATCAACAGAAGTGGTTGATAACCACTGTGCACCACCCCCAACACACCATCCTTAAAGCGAGACATGGTGGTGGCAGTGTCATGCTGAGGGAGTTTTTCCTCTACAGGACCTATTTCTAAGCTCAGTTAACAGGTGTAAATCAGAATTCACATGTATGTATGTATGTATGTATGTATTCCTTGTATTTCTATATATATATATATAGATATATATATATATATATCTATATATTCTATATATATTGTGTGTGTGTGTGTGTATAGTATGTATCTTTGTATGTTATATTGTATATAAATGTATAATATATTGTATATTCTATGTCTTTCTTGTATATCATCTATGTATATATATGTGTGTCTTGTATTATATATAATCTATATGGTATATATATGTGTATATATATATGTATATATGTATATGTATATGTGTATATGTATATATGTATATGTATATATGTATATGTATGTGTGTATGTAATATGAATATTACATACACACATAGTATGTATATGTGTGTATATAATATGAATTCTGATTTTGACCTGTTAACTGAGCTTAGAAATAGATCCTGTAGAGGAAAAACTTGCTGACTGATGGGTAGTATCTTCAAAAAAAACTGATGAGAACAGTGACTTGCACAAAATGTAACTTTATGACCTCATAAAGTGTCGAATGAACATTTCAAAGGTTTTCTTCGACTGTATCCAACTGTTTTATTCAACTACAGGGTCCTTTTCAACTCAAAGATACAGCCTGAAACAAGAGCAGAAAGGATCAGTTTGTATTGGTTTTATTATGTATTTACTGAAATGAACGGAAAATGAAACATTTTGGTGAAATGATAACACAAGTTAGAGTAGGTGAGTAATGGGAGTTTACAGATAGCTCAATTCTTGAGAGATTTCAGAGGCAGCGAAAACCCGTTTGATTCCATTTAGATCCCTGACTGAACCTTTAACCTCTGAGTGCTCTGAGTTAAGATGTTTGGCTCCTTCTCTTGGAAACAGAAGAATTGATGGACTGTTTTGATCATATGAACCAGATGTGCGTGATGGGATCATGCCACCATTAATGCAACTCAACCATGAGTCTGCGCACAGGCTTCGGCAATGAGGTGATGCTTTTTACATTTTTTTGTTTCATGAGTCACTGAGTTTGACTCTCCCTGGTAGAAGAAATGAAAAAAAAAAAAGCACATTTACCCTAACAGGGTCCCTTTGGGATGATAGTTAAAAGTAAGTGTCTTTTCTGGGTCTTGTGAATTTGACAATGGCATTCCTCACATTATTCTGCTCTATTAAAGACACGATCGTTTCTCATAAGTTCGGTAACTACTCGGAAAAGCGCCCAGTCCTTTGACCTGCGAATTGGTTCTTCGGGCCAGTTAGATTCCTGGTTACCCCTTTGGTGTGTCACTTGGTACATATTAAAAAATTGGCCATGATGGGTGTGTGTGTGGTAGGAAGGGAGGGATTACAAAGGCATTATTCACCGCGAATGAAATCCAGATTGGACGGAACCAAACGAGAGCTGTGAGGCAGAGCGGGAGATGAAAGACGGTTCGGCTGGTTGAAATGTCCAGAGAGAAGCGGGTTTTTTTGGACCTTTCTGAAATGATATGTGAGGCAGTGAAAGTCACAGCTACGCCGTATGGTTCTGGTCATGGTCGTTTAAACTGCCTTTCCCCTGGCTTCCCCGTCCGCTGATGGAGCGTGGAAAGAAAAACAACATGTCTACTTTGACAAAAATGTTGGGCTAATCGAAGCCAAACAGACTGGCACTCAATCGCTGGAAGATTTTTTTTTTTTTTTTTTTTTTTTTTAACTACCCAACAAAGATTTTTTTTTTTTTTTAATATACCCTGTACTGTAAGTGTCAGACAAAGCTGCATTTTAGACAAAGATGTCTAAAATGTAGTTGTTGGTTAAAGTAAAAACTGATGCCCAGACATTCTCCTTCAGGAATTTACGTTGGAGAGCAGAAATCATGGTCCCATCTGCAAAAGCAAGCACTATCCACCATGTTTGATGGTTGGTATGATGTTAGTTTTCTGAAATGCTGAGTTGGTTTCACTCCAGATGAAGCATGCGCGCATTCGTTCCGCTTTTTCTCAGCGCTCGGAAAATTTTCCAAAAGGTCTTGTGGACCATTAATATGCTTAAGGGCAAATGTGAGACGGTCCTTCTGGTCAGCCGGGGTTTTGGCTTCGGAGCTCTCTGGCTGATGCCATTTTCACCCAGTCTCTTTCTTATTGTTGAATCATTAAGGCTGACCTGACCCAGGGCATCCACTCCTGGGAAGGATCACGCTGGTCAATGTTAATTTCATCTGTGCATGACAGCTCTCACTGTGCTTCACTGGAGTCCCAGAGCTTTTGAAACGGCTTTGCAAACCTTTTTCAGGCTCACTTGTTCATGATATTCTTAGGTGAGGGCATGAATCAAGAATCAAAGCTTCTTGATTCTCGATTCCTTGACGTGCTGCTTTTTGAGATCTTTTAGCCCACTTCGTGTCCTTAGACAGGTTCTTTACAAATAAAGTATTGATTCTCTAGGTCTGGCAGTCACTGGGTTTGGGCCTAACTAGCAAATGAATATGATAAATCAAAATTAATTATTGATTTAAATAAGGAGGGAAATTACATTTTCACACATGACCGTGTTGGTTTAGATAGATTTCTTTCCTTAGTAAATTAAATCATTGCCTTACAACAGGGGTGTCAAACATACGGCCCGCGGGACGGATATGGCCCGCCAAACAATTTAGTCCGGCCCTGTGGCTAAATGCATTATCATTATAAAAAAAAACAGTGTCCTGTCTGGCAATGTGGCAATAATATGCCACAAAGAGCTCATCAGATTTGACTTTCACAAGTGGACAAGATAAGAGGAAGAGAATGATAAAACAATTATTGAAAAAAACATGTATTTTGTTTAATTAAAAATATGCAGTTCGTATATTGTCCACGAGGGGCGCTGTGTTTTAATTAGCAGATTAAGCTTCAGGTGTGGAAAAATTTTAATAATTTCTTAATTTTTATCTGTTTGATGTATTTTGTCATGCAGAACAGTGTTTTTAAGTTCCAAAAAATGTGAATAAATGTTTTTCAACATTGTATAATCACTGTGATCAGTTCTTATGCATAATGCACAAGTAAATGTTTAACTGAGTAAAAGTATTGTTGAAATTGCACATACTTTTCTTAAAAACGCCGAGGTTATTCATAATATATTGTGTAAAAGTGAAATTAATTTAATATAAAAATCAACAAGTCCACATTTATTAGTTCTATTTAATCTTGCAATGAGTTTACTCGTGTGGCCCTCTTGAGATCAGATTAAGCTGTATGCGGCCCCTCAACCAAAATGAGTTTGACACCCCTGCCTTACAACTTCATTTAGTTTTTGCTCAGGGTATCTTTTTATAATTTGTTTGTATGGGTTGAGGGCGTGGAAAAACTGCTAAGAACACCCCTGGGTGTTAAATATGCAAGATGAGTAAGTTTATTCCCATTGTTTGGACGAAAGAGTAGCACAACACAGCAGCCATCCCTCACCTCTGGCTGTGCACTGCCAATAAGCTGGCTCAACGAAGAAATAATGTTCATTCATGTACACGTTAAATTTAATGCCATATAAGCTGAAACGCGTAAACATATTAAGGCAATAGTGTTTTTTAGTGCTCCTCTGTTATAGTTAGCAAGGCTATCATCAACTTGGTAATGTTGTACACGTGTCATTGTTTTAAATGGAAAAACAGAAAAAGGTGTTTTCTGTACAATATTCTCTGTAAAACTAACTCTACATTAGCATAATAAGCACAAATGAATAATGCAAAAGCAGCTAAATGCTGTTAAATACTGAAGTATAATTAAATACAATGAGCTGAGATATTGTCATGGTCCTGCTGGCAGGAGAACCTTCACTCCGGTCTTATCTTTTCCATCAAACAGCCTTTTTTTCCTTGTTTGTCCTTTGACTCCATCCATCTTTCCGTGAACTTTGACCAGCTTCCCTGTCCCTGCTGAAGAAAAGCATCCCTATAGAATGCCGTTTGTTTACTTCCACCTTACTAACGATGTGGCAAACTGCTTTGCAATTATATGTTGGTCCCCTCCAGCTCTCTACAAAACTGGCTCCTTCCTCTTGGCTACCAGAGTTGGTGGTGAGTTAGAACCGGTTTTTCAGTTCTCTGCCAATAAAAACAGAACTGGTGCTGAAATAAGCACCGGCCTCACTTTTGATCATCTAATTCCTCTTACGCCATATAACTGTTTGCGAGAGGTGTAAATGAAGGCATCTATATCAAACTGATGAATGGAAACCCATCTCAAAACAAAGATGTTGGACTTCCACCGGTGAGAAATCACCAGCGAGGGAAATGCAGACAGCTTTAAGCTGTTTTAGCACCATTTACACCTGGATTAATGTGACCACCCAAACTCTGGCTGAAATGGAAATTCCTCATGCACGCCGCTTGCAGAGCCAGGGAGACTACGTGGATAAAATGTGAAATGTGAGAAAGAACAAAGAAATCCCCAGAATACAAATTACAGGGGAAAAAAATGCAAAGAACAGCAAATGTGCCTCTGTACAAATGTTCAACTAGAACATCTTATGTCAAAGTCAAACAGATTCAGAGGATGACGCTGGGACACATTTGCGCTCGCTTTTATAATAGATGGATGGATGGTTGGAAAATATTTAAATGAAATTCCATACTCACTTTTGGTTTGCAATATTTCTGCTCTTTAATCCGTACCTTATTACTTTTTCTCTAGTCACAAGACATGTCAAAACCCATGAAAACACAGTGTGGTTTTCCTTTATGCTTCATTTAAACGTTTCTCAGTTTAAATCGGGGAGGTGAATATACACAGTAAGCTACAAGCCTGAACACAACTCAAATCATGACGTTTATTGAGCAATTTTGCTCATACAACAGACATCGGTTGCAAAGTTGAGGTAAAAAACTAGAACATGCATGTAGTAAACAATTTTTGTGTTGGTTTGGATCTTTAGTGGATATGCAGGGGATACTACAACAAAACAAAGAGCTGTATTTATTTGCCGCAAATTTACAGACAGAAAGAAACCATATGCATTTATTTATGCACGATACAAAAGGGGACGCTAAGCAAGACCCGCGTCCACAGACCATACGTAAATCTCATCGGCTGTATATTCAACTGTCCAAGGCATGCAATTACCAAATTATAAATGTGGAGTTAATCAAAAAGGGCGGTTCAGAGTTTGTAAGAGGGGATTAATCTTGTCCTTGTTAGGCCATGGGCAAGAGGCATTATTTATAAACCCACCATTTCTCACTTCCTCCCTGCTGGAATGAAAAACATAACTCTGAGCCAAGTGTGAGCATTTACCGTCCAACTCTGCAGACCCTGACAAAACAGAGACGTAATTGTATCAAATTATTGATATAAACTAAATGATGGAGGACATTTGATCTTACATCCTATATCATTGTTTTTGTAGGCGCTTAACATACACAATAAACACATGCTGTTTACATGTTTTCATCAGTGAAAGGGACTCGAAGAGCACAAAGTAGGTGCTTGTCCTTTGCGTGAGTGATTCAATTAGTGAACAGAGTCGATCAATGTCTGAGGGGAAGGAATTTTTAAGTAATAGCGGATGAATTTGGGAGCATGTCTGTTTCCAAAGTACTGCTGAACAAATATTATTTCATACCAGAACTATTATTGAAAAAGGCAAGGCAAGGGGGTTACTGCCATTCATCAAATATGAATAAAATAAAGTTGCAAATGAAGACTACTAAAAATGTCAAGCAGCACTTAATTGAAACCGTACTGTTCTCGGGAGAAAGTATCTGTGCCAAACAGCAAATCTGCCTGGCAGTGAAGAGGCACAGTTAGGGAATCTTTAACGGGCCACGATCCATTATGGAGGGTCATAAATGTCCTCTGGAATATACACATCACTGGAGAGTGGGATGTGATCGCTCTCTTGCAAAGACTCATCCACATTTATGTGGCTATAAGAAGAGCTTTTATGAGGACTTTGTATAAGTTTGCGAAAGTAAATCTCAGACCACGTTTTAAATGTTTTTTTTTTTTTTTTTATTTAACTCCGTGCATCTTCTTGCGGATACCCTGTGGTACAAAGAACATAGAAACGCAAAGGGGCTAAACTTGTTTTAAATCCCATTTAAATCACAGCTCGTGTTGTTAAAAAAAAAAAAATCTGTAATTCTTCTATTTTTCTCTAATGAAAAAGGATGATTCCCATTCTTTCCACGGCATGTTGAGCATGCACAATAAGCTCATTGGAGGCGCTATAAACGCTTTGACTCCACTTACATTAATGTCACTCTCAAACCTGTAACAAATTACTCACACCCACACTGTCTCACGGACGACAGGGGCATCTTTTGTCTGTTTCGTTGACTCTCATTTGTCTTTGACACACAGAGCTGGTCATCCAGCGGCGCCATTTATCTCATGTGTCAATGGGAGAGTAGCAGAGTCACGCAGTGAGGGAAGTCTGGTCTTCCTTAGTATCTCCGCTCGTGCCAAGTTTGTTCTCTTCTTAATGCTTTGTTCGAACCTCACAAGATGGCCTACAGCGTCTGCAGAAAAATAATATTGGCGTTTTGGTCCGGCTGTTAGAAGTGGTTCCTTTGTGTTTTTAATGTCAACGTTTCCAAGCTTAAATTCCCAGAATGGCTTTTCGTTTATAAGCTAAAGTATAAATGTGGTTAAATGAGGACAGACGGATGGATAGATGGGTGGAAAAAAAACAAACTGTTGGCACAATCACCAAGGCCAAACAGAGAGACACAGGAAGGTTTAAAAAATATTATATTTTCATACCAAGAAAAGTTTATTGAACATTTCTTTAAATAGTAAGAGGTTTTGAGGTGTTGCTGTTAACTAGCCTTGTCAACTCTGAACCTCATAAATATGGGGCCTGTCCTGTGCTTTCTATTTTGATGTGATTTCTTTATTGCTGTACGGAATTCTTCAATTTGGCAAAAAATACAGGACATGCCAATTAAAGGTTGTTTAATGCTTAACAAGCTTCACACAGCCAAATTACATAATTTCAGCAACCAAGCACACTCCCCAAATTTTGCACACCGCGAATCTAGGAAATTTTCTATCCGTGCGGATAGACAGTCCCATGCGGAAAAACATGGCGGATGAGCATATGCTTCTACTGGTGGAGATTCACCGTTATGATTCGGCCCACAAAGATCAACACAATGGTGAACAATTCTTGGAAAGAAGCAGCTGTTGCTCTTTAAAGTTACAAGGAGGCATTAAAGATGTTAGAAACAGCATTTCTAGAAACTGTGTTTTCTACTGCTACATCTGTGTAGTGTTATATGCTAGCCGTATGCGATCCTACACTGCCCCCTAGAGTCTAGGAGAATGTTGGCTACAATGGGGGAAAGTGTAACTGCAGAAAAAGTTGTGTCAGTGCGTCTTATTTCCAGGCGGAATGTACATGCGTAAATCAAAAACCAATCTTAATACAGCGCAGTCAGCAACCCTACCAATTACTGAAGAAAAGAGACTTAAAAGCAAAAATGAAAAGTAAAACAAGACTTAGACCTAGACAAACTTTATTGTCATTTTGTATACATAGAGTGCATACAAACGTTGTTGTATACGGCTTACAACAGTGTAATGAGATTGCGATTGAAATAAGATAACATTACAATATAAAGTGCAGCGGTGATAAGAATGTAACAATGAAGGAGAAAAACAGTTTTTTGAAAAAAGTCTGCAGAAGGACGCAAATTAAAAGAGAGTCATATCAACTTGATTGTAGTTAGGACATATGTGAAAAAAAACTTCCAGTGCATTAGGCATTTTCTATGAACGCTCAACTGTGTGCAGCATCCACCACTCTGGAGCCTTCAAGGCCTGAGGTCATCACTCAGATACATTTTAAAGGTTGTCGGGCTCTGATGTTCAGTCTCTTTTAATTGTACATTGGATGTTCACTGATTTTATTGTTGCTAAATTAATTATGTGATTGTTTCTGTGTATTATCTATGTTCTCTTGTCCCACCTTGCTGTAAATAGAAATCCCCTAAGGCGACACAATAAAGTGATACTTGATACAAATACAAGCCGCCATTAATGCAGTTGATTGGCTATAAGCCGAAGCAGCAGGCATTTTTGCCCGGAGCTACAAGTCCTGGGAGGCTGATGTTGGTGGATAGCAGACGGGTTATTAGAATCTGCAACGGCCAGCGGGGCATGGAGTGGACTGCTCTGCGACCTGGAGGGGGGGCAAAGTGTAAAGTACTTCCTTTGCCGCACCAAAACGAGTTGCTCTCAGACACATCTCAGAACACGGGTAAAAGAGGGGCTGCAGGGTAACAAAAACAAGGAATTCAGACCAAAGCATCGTACTTTCCACTTTATATAGACCACAGCTGAATGATTTAAATGTGAACCGGATGGCATTAAATTGCATGATATGTCCCCTTTAACACAGTGAGGTTACACACTAATTGACCTAACAACTAAGACGTGAGGGAAACCCAAACAGAGGCTGACTGAACCACTGAGAACATAGAAGCAAAATTGCATATTGAGAAACTAAAACCTTGTCTTGACTGACAAAGGCAATGATTGTTCAAAATATTACTAAATAGTACCTTTTGAAAATAAATCGATATATAAAATATAAATCCAATATATCACATAAGCTAAATCTCCCTTACACTAGACAACGGGGTACAGCTGACGCATCTAAAAAAAAATCTGACACAGCCAGAACTATTTCAGTTGACTGCAGAGGCAACTTCAGCAGCAATATGCCACAGTGGCCATGTTGCTGCTGGACCTCTGTAGTGTGACGCTTTAACCCTATAACTTTTTCCCTCCCAATAGACTCTTAAATTAAACTCAAAAAAGAGTCAAAGCAAACACATCTGAGGGGGGGGCGCAATCTGCATAGCATCTGACGGCAGAACAAATTACTTTGAAAAAACAGATGCCGAGCCAACAAGCTATTCCTCATTTGGTCCTCATTAGGCTTTCATAATAAATGATGGTTTTTAATGTTGACGTTTGGAAACCTAGGGAGAAAATGATTAAAGAGCAACCTCTGCATATTCTTTTTTTTTTTTTTTTTTTTTTTTCTGAGCATTCGTAGAATTAATGTGAGATGGTGACATGAAAGCTCGTCACTTTCTGAAATTGCTTGGCTCGATTCCCTGTGAAGCCTCATCTGAATGTGCCAGGGGCTGGTTCAACCTCACGAGGAGATGGCAAGACTTCGGGTCGGCGAACTGAACCAGACTTTTTAATAATAACTTAATAAGGAGTGCCAATGACGTCTGCCTGTTCAGCTTTATTTATAAAACACTTTTTGATTCTTTCCGTGAGGGTTAGCCAATTTTTCAAAAAAAGCCTATTATGGGTTTTAGAGGCACTTTTATAAGCGCACCTGGAAGTTGCCCCACATGGGTCCGAAAGTAAAATGTTGTGAGTGTTACTCATCTTCTCAGCACTTAAAATACTCGCCAAATATTTCTTTTAAATGCTGAACACTCTTTATAAAGGTTTCCTCTGACATCCACCTGCAAAACAAGCTGGTTCTTACCGTCCCTCCCACCTCAACTTGCCTTTCATCATCGTATGGGTTACTGACACAAACTTTTAATAAAACCCCCGCTATCATCTCGCTGTGTATCTGCTTGGCTTTAATTTCTTTAAAACGCTTTTTACACGCTATAAAAAGACATTGTTATCTGTCCTTTCGGTTGGACCAGTTATGGTCTCGGCAGTCTGTCTGGATCCCTGCCACAGCTGCAAGACGCCTGAGAGAGTGCGCACTCTCCAAGACTTTTACAGAGTGAGAAAGCAATTCAGATCAATGCAGAAAAAAGAAGTGTTGACATTTTATTTTAGGGCTGGCAGAACTATTCAACGCTGTAAAGTTTGCGTCTAATTTTAGAAATGAGAACGTTTGCCTTTTATTGTTACTGCCCTTGAAAATAATCAGAGTGCATAAAACAGTTTACAAAGCAGGTTATTAAAAGATACGCAACAACAAGGGTAAAATAAATGGGTTAATAATAATAAGCTCTAGTGTTCCACCACTGCAGAGCTTATAAGTAATGTGAAGTGCAACCTTTAACAAGGGTGGACTATAGTAAAAATAAACAAAAAAAATAAGTATTAATGATCAGAAGAATAGGAACAAAGCTGTAGATATTATCTTGATTAAGATTCTCAACAGAATGTTTTTATGGACTTCGGCCCATTCTGACACATTTATGTACTCTGATTTAAACTATTTCCTTGTATCTTTTGCTGCATGTTTCGGGTCACTCTCCTTCTGGAAGGGGTCTCAAAACAGATTTTCCTCTTGGAAAACTGCAGAAGGGACTTCTTCTGGTTTTCTTCTTGCCGCTCTTCCACAAAGGCCAGATTTATGGCGTGCACAACTGATAGTTATTATGCCAACAGAGTGTTCCACCTGAGCTGTGTATCTCTGCAGCTCCCCCAGAGTTACCACCAGTGATGGGAACAACGGCGTTGATGAGAAACGAAAAAGTAACGCAATAGTTACTTTTATTTTTACCTAGTTACTTTTATATTGGAGTAACTCAGTAACTCAGTTACTTTTGGGAGAAGTAACTAGTAACTATAACTAATTACTTTTTTAAAGTAATGTGCCCAACACTGGTTACCACTGGCCTCTTGGCTGCTTCATCAATTAATACCGTCCTTTACCGACTCGACAGTGTTCGGAGGGTTAGGTTTAGGGTCTCAAACTCCAGTCCTCAAGGGTCAGTGTCCTCCAACTTTTAGTTGTGTCCCTGGTCCAACGCGCCTCAATCAAATCACTGTATTACCTCTTCGGCATGTAGTCACGTTCCACAGAGTCCTGCTAATTAGCTGATTATTTAATTAAGGTTTGAAGCAGGGGTGGAAGTTGGAGGACACTGGGATAAAAACACACAACAGCCTTCTCACGTTTTTTGTTTTATTTGGTTATTAATTTGTAATCAGGGACAATATTCAACTTGCATAGAGTTAAGATGCACTGCCCCACATTCTAGATTCTCAGCTAATTTACATCTGCAGTACCTGTGGCAGATGAGTGGGAAAAGGAAAATCAAGATAAGTTGTTAATATAAGAACAAGGTAAAAGGTAATTAAGATTTATATAGATAGAAAAACAGTAACAAACATAAACATATCAACGCACATAAACATTCACCCAAGTAAAAATACATCATAAGAAGATTTAATGATCACATAATTGACGTCTAACAAATCATGTTTTTGTCTCCCTTAAAATCACCACAGACTAAACTACCTTTCTTAGGTGGAAAAAGAGTTTGTTCCATTATTTTACAGACTTACAAGAGAAAGCAGATCATCCAAAGGCAGTTTTCTGTGTATGGATGCTACATACCTCAAAGCCCCCCCCCCCCCCCCTTTACCCGTGCTGTCCTCCGGTCAAAAACATCAGACATAATCAAGGGGATTTCTGTAATGTAATTTACTATTTACTAACTTACACAACTACATGTAGGCAAATGAGCAGTGAGCAATATTCAAATATCTCATTTTAAAATGTTGAAATAAAAAAAATCTTGATTTATTTATCATTTATTATTATTGTGACATCAGTGTTCACAAAACAAATAATGCATGGTCTTTCAACAATTTCAAGTAAATAATATAACAATTTATGAAAAATATATTTTTAAAGCATGTGTCATGTTGTGCGCATCAGCAAAAGTGATTCGATTTTCAAATCGTAATATGATATATTTGTTCAGTAATGCAATGGTGATACAATTGTCACCTTTTGTCTGTGATTTTGAGAGCTTGATAATATGAAGATTCAACAGGTTTTATGGTTGCCTTGTTTGCTTGTGACCACCATGATATACAGTAAGAAAATGTGACATGATTAGAGCATAAAAAAAGTTTTGTTAGTTTTTGACGCTTCCAATGTATCAGAGGTTTGAATTGAACTAAAAGCTGCAGGATTAAATGACAGAGTGTCTTTCAGTTTGTGTAAATGTTTTTTATATTTTGTGGGGTATCTGGCTCCACCAAGAGCAGTATTTTTACGGGAGGCAGCATGGACAGGGCCAAGCACAAACGTATCCTAAAAATCACCCACATCAGCCTTGTCTTCAGTTTCCCCATTGAGGTTCCTCGCAGGTTTTCCAATTTGGGTTCCAATAGGAGTTTCCTTTAGCTAGTTCTTGGTTGGACTTTCCAAATATTAACCCACAATGCCCCCGATGGGGTACACTGTGCAGTGCACACAACCGTTTGCTTGTTCTGACCTACTGGAGAACTCTTTTGTTGTTTTAAAATGAGAAAAGTTTCAATTCCTGTTGAAATAAACTTGGTATGATGTTCAAGCATTATGGAATATACCAGGTGAGAACCAGCAGTGATCATGGAAAGCCGTGGAGTTACAATTTTAAAACTGAAAACAAATGAATCAGAAATGATAAAGAAAAACTGTTAACATAATCAAGGTTGCGTTGAAATATTCTTGTACCAATTATAGCTCAACAGAAAATAAATAAAAGAACAACCGCTGTCACAGTCTCAGTGAAAACCTCAGGAGAACTAAGATCTTTCATCAAATTTGGAAAGTTATCTCATGGTTTACATATTTTCTTTTAGAAAGAAAAACAACTAAACACCTTTCTCCAAACACTTTGCTGAAGAGAAATGATTTAATTTGTACCTCTCAGCTGGCGGCTGCTGATAATCAAGTAACAGAACACAGACCACACATTAGAGTATTATCTGGGACTCTTTAATAGGATTTTCTCAGATGGGTTCTGTTCTGTACTTCAAAGGCTCAAAATTACATCTGCAGAAAGAAAAAAAAAAAGTGGAACTGATAAACAAATCAGAATTCCCCCAACCTGGCGTAACCTAAAAAATATGTATATATGTAAAAAAAGATTTTGCTCAATACACACCTGTGACTAACAGGGGAGAGTTGGTATATATGGTGAAATTAAGAGGCGGCACAACCGTAAGAACCAATAATCCGCCTGAGCAAAGTCTGCCTAGTTGACTTTCTGAGGCACCAAACAAAGTCCCACGCCCCTTTATGGTTGCTTCCCATCTACTTTCCCATACCTAAACGATGATATGCACATTATTATTTCAGTGCACCCACAATTACAAACAAAAGCCGTTGAAGCGTGTCAGCCGACTGTCATTGTAAAGAAAAAAAAAGGGGCTTTAGACAATCATTTAATTGGCATGTATTTTGAACCTTTCCACTTCCTCTCCTGCTGTGTTGTTTGTGTTGCTGAAGACAAAACGTTGCCATGGTACCTATCTGTGTTTTTCATTGTCGTGGCTCGGCTCTGCACTTTGTGGCTCTGCAGATATAGTTTCCTTTTTATGCAGTCGATTTTGTGCTTGGCTTTGCTCTCATCCTCAGCCAGAGGGGTCATTGCCTCCTAAACTGATTATTTTACTTGTCAATATTCTGTCTTTGAAGCTGCTGTAACGGTTAGGAATGTTCTTGCGGAATTAAATACAGCTCAACTCAACTTTTTAAACAGTTACTTTCCTTTGTGTTTTCCACTGCTTACAGTATCTCCTTAATGTAGTCCAGACCAGGTATCACAGTTTTAGATCAGAACAGAGCTTTTTTGCTGTGTGTTAAAGTGGAATTTTTCTCAGAGCAAACAATATCCTATCAAATCAACTTAACTTAGTCACCGTGTTACCTCATTCTTTTCATAAGTCTGTAAAACTATATTGTTTTGCCATAAAGATGCTGTCCAGCAGTGTCCATTTTAACTAAAGCTGTCGTCACACTGTGTCTTTTTGAAAAACACGTGCTGCATGAGTCTACACACCAGTACATTAGAGGTTTTGTGGAACATCAAGTCCTGTATTTCCTTGAAGTATTTGTGTCACTTTGGTGCGCTCCCATTTTTAAAAGAGCATGTATACTGGGATCAACAGTGTGGCATTTATAGTATTCTGCTGCATCTTGACTGGGTATGTTACTTTTCCAGGATGTCACCATGTCATTATATTTGGACCTATATATATACAGATAGATAGATAGATAGATAGATAGATAGATAGATAGATAGATAGATAGATAGATAGATAGATAGATAGATAGATAGATAGATAGATAGATAGATAGATAGATAGATAGATAGATAGATAGATAGATAGATAGATAGATAAGTAAGTAAGGTTTATTTATAAGGCACCTTTCATAGACACAAAGTCACGAAACAATGTGCAGGAAAAACAACATTTAGATATACATGAAAATAAAAAGGTATATGTAAAAAGCCCAAATATACAATAAAATCAGAATATAAAAGGCTAGTGAAACAAAACGGTTTTCAATTGTTTTTTTGTTGTTCGTTTCAAAATCTCTACACCAGGGGTGTCAAACTCCTTTAAATTTTGGGCCACCTTGGCATCATGAAGTCATTAAAAGGGCCGGTTACACCTGTATAGATAACACTTGATTTCATAATTTCATTCTAGTTCACATAAAAATGCTAAGAAAAATCATAAAAGTAGCACCCTTAGGCCCATTTGAACTGCAAAAAAGTCGATATTGGGGTGAGTTACACTTTAAACGCAGTTTCTGCATTATGCATGATTTTTTCTTTTTTTGGACATTTCTAGGTTGTCTTAATGTGTTGTGGAAAAACTGTCATCTAGTGGCAGGATGCTGTTACTACAAAGTAAAATAAAATCAACATTTGCAACCGGAGGCTCAGTTTTAGCAACTTCATACATTTTAAAAAGGATATAAGCCTCTACTTTATGATATGATATGCCTTGAGAGTTGGATAAATTGCTTTGAAGAGCTGGATTCTGCCCGCGGGCCTTGAGTTTGACACGTGTGCTCTACAGAGTCAGCAAAGTAAAGCTGCAGTGGTAAACTGTTCCATAGTTTAGGGGTCATAGATGGAAAGGCCATGTCCCCCTTAGTTTTCAGTGTGAGGAACATCCAGGAGATTTTGGGCTTGAGATCAAAGGTTGTGGGGAATGTTAATTTAAAAATTGATTCAAATAGTCAGAACAAGAATTTACAAATGAATTCTACAATCCACTGGGAGCCAGTGTGAGGAATATAAGACTAGGGTGATGTGAGAGAATGTACAGCTTTTTGTAAGAAGTCTGGCTGCTGCATTCTGGATAGCTTAGAAGTATGAAATAGAAGATCTGTCCAGACCTATAAAAAAAATTGTGGTACAATAGTCTAGACAGGATGGCACATAAGTTTGAATAATGTTCCCTAGATCTACTCTAGATCTACTCAGCTTAGTGTGATTTGAGATCAAATGAAATTATTGGGTCACTGCTGCAACATGAGTCACAACTTCGTCTTTCCTGCAGCAGTCGGGCACACGTTCATTAATATGACTCAACTGTGACAGATTTTATTAATTTAACTTTTTTTTATTTGTTTTTGCATGTCCCAAAACAGCCTAGTTTATGTACTGATAATCTGTAGGTAGGAAAATGATGAGGGAGCATTATTTTCCTATGTCATTGTGTCTTCTAACGCCGTCAAAACAAATGGCAGACACACAAAAAAGTAACGTTGGTATGAAAGATGTACTGTGACAATAAAAACACAGTCGGTTTATGTAATTTGAATTTCTATGGCATTATTTCTGAAAAGAGCAGATCAAAAAAGAGCAGGGATGAAGAAGGTATGGGAGGAAGAAGGAAGGACTCTAACCACAGAAGAACAGAAGCTGTTGGTTCATATGCATCTATCCCTGCTACTGTTATGTATGTCAGCTCTGGATTAACTACAAAATAAATTTATCATACAAAAGTCGAACTTGATTTAATTTTATAGTTATAACCTCTTTACTCAAAAGTATCTCAGTAACAAAGCAAGCAAGTTAATTGACAACAGGGTTCAATATTGGTTTCTGTACCATAGTTGTCTTTGAATTATAATTAATTAGAACAAACTAACTGTTTACTCTTGTGGGAAACGTTCATTGTATGCTTTCTGCAAAGCTGGAACCAAAACATGCAACTTCCCTTTGCTGCTCGCCTTTCATGTCCTGAGCCCTGTCAGCACCTTGTTCATCATGGAAGCCATGTTTACGTGTGCCGGTACAGCACAAGTGCATCCACCACTGACCTACAGCAAATTGTTTAGGAATCAAAATGGGCATGACAAGGGATTCTTATCCCGCAATCTGATCTTGTTTAGGCCTCTGTTGTGTTGAATGTGTTGCTTTTTTGGCAGGCACTGTTGGAGCCACATAGAGAAATGCATGATGAAAAAATTTACTATAATAGGAGTATAAGAAATCAAGAACTAAAAACCAACCTGTTTTGTGTTTGCAGAAGGGAAGTAAGTTATTTTTGTTCACATTCCTACATTTACATGGTTTTGCTAAACGGTCTATGAATGTTTTTATTATTATTTGACTTTCAACGTATTTCATTTGGATTTTAGGTGACAGATTTACAGAAAGTAGCAAATATCTGAAAAGTGTGGCATGCTGTTGTATTCAGTCCCCCTGAGACAGTAATTTGTAGAACCACCTCTTGCGGCAGTCTTTGGAGGTAGGTCTCGGTCGGCTTTGCACATCTAGACACTAAAGTTCATTATTCTGGGAAAATATTTAGATCTGGGCTTTGTCTCTGGAGTCCCAATGCATGTCCTGTAATCTAAACCAGGGGTTCCCAAAGTTTTCAGCCTACAACCCCCAAAATAACAGTGCCACAGACTGGTGACCCCATTTTGGCTTGTTGGATTTTTTTTTTCTTTTTTGGGGGGAAATTATAAGAATGAAGTCATAATATTTTCCAAATACACATGTAAAACTTTGAATAAAGTAGTATTTCCACGAGAACTCGGGTTTCATAAATAAAGAAATACCAAATCATTAGCACATCAGCATCAAATCATCTTGCGACCCCCAAGAGGTGTCTCACGACGCCCCTGGGGGGTCCCCAACCCCCACTTTAGGAACCCCTGATCTAAACCATTCCATTCCAACTCTGGTTGTATGTTTAGGGCCATTGTGCCGCTGTAAGGTAAACCTCTGGCTCACTTTCAAGTCTTTCTCACCAGTTTTTTTTTTTTTCCAAGGGTCCCCTGTATTTAGCCCTGCCATTTTCCCATCAGCTCCGACCAGCTGTCTTGTACTAAAGCAAAGAATCCCCACAGCACGATGCTGCTACCATGGTCTACTCAGTGATCTAACGAGACGGTATGTTTGGGATACATGTAGGCTAAACAGTTACATTTTGGTCTAATCTCATGAGCAGAGCATCATCTTTAATCTTCAAGAAAAAAAAAAAGCGTTTGAGAAACAGCATAAAGTAAACAAAGTTCTATGCCCTCGTAAGAAAAATAACTATAACTGCACGGATGTCATGTCAACAAACAGAAGCGTTGGGCCCTTTAACTTCCACGTTGACTTCCATGAGAAAGAGCAAGTTAAGGAAGGGGAAGGGGCTGGAAGCAGGTTTTAGTCTCACCGCGCCCGTCTCCAGATTCCCCAGGGCACGGGGATAAGAGCTGACAGCACGTACCATCAGAGCATGATAAAATGCTTTTGCGCAACACATGTCTGAGATGATAAAGAGGAATACATTTTTGAAGTTTTTAAAGCAATATGAAGTTTTACTGTTACACTTATTATGTTTCTGTAATCCTCTTGCTTTATAATGCGTTACTTCGATCGACGATCGCAACAAAACCCAGTTACCCTCAATGAAGTTGAGAATCACAACTGGATGCAGTTAATTCTTACATTAGACAAGGAATTGTCCATCTACTATATCTATCAACTTCTCTGTTAATCCTGGACACGTTTGAATTATTTAAAAAATGACATTGAGTAAAATAGTAAAAGACTGTGATGTAGAAATAAAAGATTCCATGTTATGTCTCTCTACTCTCTTCCTCTGTCCACTACTGCCTACAGGGCAGCCGCCCTGAGCCTGACAGCCTCCTTGGTTTCAAGATGAGTGAGCGTACATGTTGTTGATTAGACACAATAAATGTGCACAAAAAAACATGCAATTTTAGTCCATCTTTTACGACCATCTGGATCATTCTTTTCTGTTGGGAAATTGTAAACCACATTTCTTCTTTCTGTCTACGGGTGAACCTAGTGGAGCCTTACAATTGTTTCCCGGCACCGTTCAAGTCTATAAAGTCCATATTAGAGCAACTGAACATGACACAAAGTGCATGCACAAATGAAATGTGAAATTTGCTTATTATTAGGCAGCATTTGTTGTTTGAAGTTTGAAAGTGGTCACATTTTGGGATTGTATGGGCTGAGGTGTGCCAGGTGGCATCACCTACAAAACAAGCAAAGCACACCTTAACAGTTGTTATGCTCATTAAAATGTTTTGCCTGAATGCCATTCAGAACCTATCAAAATGCTTCCTACATAAGTAATCTTAGTTTGGTGATTTAGAAGCCCCAACATGCTTAGAAACCATCCTTAGTAATTCTAACTTTGAATATGGATCCATGTTTTGATGTGTCTTTTATTCAACAAAATGCTTGAATGTCAAATTGAGTCATGAAATGGATTTAGCTTGTAGACAATTTTGGTCCTTGAAATTTTCTAAAGAGTGTTGCATGTAAAAAATAACAGGAGACAGATTTGGTATTGACTGTCTATTACAACATACCCGGAGATTTCTTATGTTTGGTTGAACAGACCCCCATGATGTCTCCTCTCTTGAAAGAAGAAGCTGCCAGTATACAACGTTGAAAGATGCAAAAAAAATAAAATAAGCTAGAACCAGATCAGGGGCCTGGTCAACCTGTCAGACCTGTTCAGTTCAGTGTTTGTGCTTGCACTGTATGCTATGCTACATTTGTCTTTTACTACCAAATGGAAGTACAAAAACAGGGAAAAAAAGTTCATTTTTACTGTCATACTGAGTGTTTGGCCATGTGGCCTGGATTGAGCATGATGGCAAGAAAATCCAGTCATGTCTTTGTACCACTTCTGAGAAACCATTCCCGAGGTAAACGCTCAACGTGAGATGAAACCTATCAAATATAAAGAGCGTAGAAGGATGTTAGGAGAAAAACTGCAGCCGCTTGTATCCATAGCTATCTTGGCATCTCTGGAGAGCTCTTCACAGCACAGTGAAGCCATATACAGCACTTGATTTGTCGTTCGGCTCCTGCACTTTCGGTCTAACCAGCCCGGGACGATTGCCACTGTTGCAGTCTCAAGAATGGCGGGTTCCCTTTTTTACGCAGCTGATTGTTTATATGGGCTGAGCCAGCTGGAGCTGTGATTGCAGGTCACCAGTTTGCTTTAATCAGCCATGGAGAGCAATTCTGAATGGTTTTAATGTGACTCAACCCTTTTAAAAAAAAAAAAAAAAAAAAAAAAACATTGCTCTCACTGTTGGGATTTGAGGTTTGGTTTGAGAGTAGTAATAGTAGAGGAGGCCATCAGTAGCCAGGCGTGTGCCAAACATGATTTAAGAACTTCTTCACTTATATCCCTAACTTCCCTAAATATCAGTTATGATCTCATTTATCAAACTTGACCTGCAGTTCCAGCAGATTTTGGTTTATAAAGATGTCTCCAGGCAGAGCTACACATTCGGGTCATTCTGTTCAAACAGAGCTGGGTTCACCGCTTGAACATTGAACGCAATCAGCTTTCCTGTTTCTAATCACCAAGCACTCGTACCAATTTCAGCCCCAGGTTAGCTTAAATACATACACTATTGACATTAATTACATCATAATTGGTGATATTTAATGATGCGTTTAAACAGTACAATGTTCAGGGTGTGGTGATTGCGCACAAAACATCAGCAATACATTTTTAACCAGAATGAGATGCCCAAGTTTGAATTTATGGTGGATTTTCTCTAATCCACACAGGTTCAAAATTATAGATATTGGTTCAACGATATACAACTTCATACGTAATTCACTAATTTAAAAGCCTTTTTTAGAGTCCAGGTTTAGAGCAATATTATCCTTTTTGTGCCCATCAACAATGTTTGCCATACTTTTTCTGGATATTTAAATAAAGTTCATTTAGGCCAATTGATTTTCTGATTTTGGCCTTGCTTTTCTGTAAATTCCTAACCTTTTCAGCAGAGGTAAAACATGGACGCACATTTTAATCCTTTCATCTAAGTCGTCACACTTGTATTTTTAAGGATATTCAGGAAGAATCCGGGGACCAGCAAGACTCAAAGCCATCATAGCTTGAAAGTGAAAGGAAGTTTTACATCAGCAGGGAATAGGTGATTAAATACAAGAAAAAGGCCTGAAATGGATACCTTAAAGCGCAGAAGAGAATCTGCATCTGCCCAGATGGACAAGATAAATCTGGAAACAAGATTGAGCCGTTTTCCCCAACCAGAACGTTTGGCGAGTCAACGTGAGCTTTGTGAACCTAAAAGCATTGTACACTGTCAAGCGTGGTGGTGGTAGTAAGATGCTGAGGGTTAGTTTTGCTGCTAGTGGGAATGGTGCATTGCACAAAGTGGAATAAAGAAGGACTACCGCATCCAATGTCTTAACTCATTACCAAGTTAAGACTCAGTCACTGTTTTGTTTATATGGATGTTCTTATATCTTTTTGTTGTATGACTTGGAAGGTGCCATGAAACAAGGTGTAATATTATTTTTATTGTTTTTATGGTCCACTGGCATGTGACCTGTCCAAGGTGTATCCCACTTCTCACCCAATGACCAATAGAGATAGGTACCAGGTGGACTTCCTGAGAACACCTCCCACACTGCCTCCCCTCACCATCCTCGACGACACTGTGTACTTCCTAGGAACCAACCTTTCTTGAAACTTGAGCTCTTCCTCACATGTAGTGGTGCATAAAAATATTGATTCATTTTTTTTTTTCCCAATTCAATATCGTTTCAGAAAATCCCCCTGAATTGATTAGTTCCCCTGGCCACTGGCTTCATGAGCAACATTTTCAAATGATTTGTATTGTACTTAGGACAACGCACAACGCAAAAGTGATTAAAGTCAATTATTTTACTGCAGTGTTAATACAGTGGCAGACTGGGATTACCGGGGATTTCCCCAATCAAGTCATTTGTTTGTTTTTGGGCTGGGTGGCTGTTTATTATTCTCTGCTCTGCTTCATTCCATTAATTAAAATGAGCTTCACCATGGACTCTGCCTTTACCCCTGATTCCCTCCACTAGTTCCACCTGTTAGTGCATCTTTAAATATTTGCCTTCTACAGCCATTCTCTGCCAGATCGTCCTCCAGCCTTGTGTGAGTTGCCATCCAGCGTTAGTGTTTGCATCGCTTGTTTTTGACCCTGTTCTGACTTTGGACTCCCCCGGTTGCCTCGCCCTCGCTGGATACCTCATCGGCCTTCTGACTTCTGGACATGACCTTGGACTCCAGCCTAGCCCTTTTGTTCCTGCCTGCCAACCTGCGTACGACCCTGGCTCGCCTCACAGACCTACTCTCTGCCTCCTGCATTATCCGCCTGTCATCTCCTGCTGTGAGCAGCCCGCTCCTTTCTGGACTGCTGCCTGCCAGTATCCAGTGTTTGTTTTCTGTTTTATTTACAGTATCAATCGACTTGTTAAGCGCAACACCGTGTCTGGCTTGAAAATCGGCTTCTCTGATCTACCGAGCTTGACACATGGAGAGCCTGTCACACTCTGCCCCCATAGTAACGCAACACGTTCTTGTTTAGCGGCGGCACAGCGCCTCAAATGTCTTCTGTTCTCTACATCTCTGTTGTGGTCAGGCTCTGCTCAGCACGCGGCCGTGAAGTGGACCTTTTAACTCATGCGCAAGCCCTTACAGAGCCGACCAGCAGACTGAAACTTGTCCCATAAAACTCGGCCGACAAAACGAAAACACTCTGCGGCGCTTATAACTTGGCAGTCAGGAATCGAAAAAGCCTTTTCCCTGATGAACCTCCCAGTTTAGTCCCTGCGTTTATCAGAGAGATGCCCAGTGCTGTGGCTCCTCATGTCTTTCTTCTGTGACCGTGGAGCATCACCTGACCCGATGAGCTGCATTAAACAGGTCTGCATTAGTCGCTGCACAATTCAGATAAAAAGGAGAGTGCATCGATAAATTTTAACATTTGTCCTAACGATGAACTTTAGCCAGATGTGCTAAAAAAAAACACTGGCGAGTGATAAGATTACAGTGTGGCAGAAAATAGTCTGTTTCTGCAGAGGTTACTCATATAGTGAACAATAAGGTTTATAGATAAGCTGTCCAGTTCCTTATTTTGTTAGGTGTGTGTTACATTTGTAAGGTACTTTGTTGCAAGGAAAGGAACCGTGTCGTTGTTATAGGTTGTATACTGTATGTTGTTGCTGTATATTATATTATATTGGCCATCTGATAATAGAAAACGTCCCATTAGCAGTGTGACTGAGTAAGACCTACATTTTTCATTAAAATTTCAACCTAGCAGTTGAAAGCGGTTATGTTTGTTACTCCCAGCCAGGCTACTTTTTCTCCCTAGTCCTGCACTGAGTATTGTAAAACTTATTTTAACTTTGGCTCTCCGTGTTATTCTCCAAGCACGACTGTGCTTTGAGTTATTGTTCAAAAATCATGAGAATTATCCCAGTTTGTAAGAGGATAGGAGAATAATTTAGGTTTACATGCATTTTACTTCAATGTTAATCCAGTACTGCCATGTTTTCACTTCTGTACTCCATATTGATATTTGATACATTTGAATCAATATCAAAACGAATCAATTTTGAACTGAATCATGACCCAAAGAATCAAATTGTGAAGTTCTTAAAAATACCCAGCCTTACTCACCTATAGCCACCATTCAAAATTCTTATTCTTATTATTTGTAGTCTGTAATAAGCCTTGCATTTTTCTAAAAATGTGTTTGTAAAAATATTTGAATTAAGAGTCTAATACAGTGAATGTGTTTTTTTTTTCTTTATTGCCTTTTTCACATTTCCTTTTTTCTGTTTGGAAATATGTTAATAAAGGAAATCCCAAAAAGAGAAAATGCATTTATTTATTTATTTGTTTATTAATTGTGGAAATCCTCTTAGACTTTGATTGGAAAAGTGGCTATTAAATGTAGTTTGTTATTTCCATCTAAAATGATTTACTTTTTCTCCAGCCTTATGTTGGTTTCATTGTGAACTACATGGCCTTCTGCTGGAATGTCCCAACAAGCTAGGTACATTTTTTACAGCCTCAGAGAGGAATTTTAACCATCTGACAATGCGACCCAACACACACTCACTTCGGTCCGCAGCACGTGAGATATTGCGTCGGTAAGACAACTCCAGCGACGTCTCTCCCACTTTGTATTTTTATTGTTGAAGAAAAACAGCAGAGCAATGCAAACGCCTGAGCAGAACACCTTTTAATGAAGCCATAACTGTTAAAAGCTGCAGCTGCAAAAGGATCAGTTACGTTCTTGATCTCGCCTTCTGCAGATTTTCTGAGAAAAAAAAAAAAGGAAAAAAGGAGCTGTAAATTTTCAGACCTGTGCTACTCGTTAAATTCTGCTTGAGAATCTGCAGTCAGAGGACACCCGGCAATGGATTTCGAAACACATTTTCTTCCAGATAATTAAGTTTTGCTCCTTCCTCCTTGCTCAAGCTAAGTCAGTTTGGATGAAGAGCATCTGCATATTCATTTTCAAGCCTTGTCACAGATTCAAAATTGGGTTTAGGTGTGGACTTTGACTGGGCCATTCTAACATGTTAATATTGTAGCTCTGGTTTAGAGCTGGTTTAGAGCCACAATGTCCTGTCAATTTTCTTTCCTTGTATTTCACAACGGTGAGCCTGCTTTTGTCGGTCTACTACAAACAATCCTGATAAAACACATCACAGATTAGTTGAATTAAAAGTTTAAGGTTTTGAAAGATACTTTCCAATATCAAAAGCACCCTAAAATTATTATTTTATAACAGATCAAGGAAACTTAGTTAATTTTAAATTGCAAACTAAACATTTAAACACATAGAGTTAACATACACTGAATAAATGTATAATATTACACACTTCTGGACCAAAAGCCTAACCCTGCCTGCTAGCGAGATTCTATTTGTGCGTTCCCAAACGCACGAGAATCCATTTTATCCGGCTCCAGCCTCAACCGTTCGGAACCGAACCCAAAACGGTTCGGCCCAATCACGTTGCAGTGTCATGGTTTAAGGCGGGGCATACCACTGCAATGAAAGCCAGAGCTGCCGAGCCCAGGATGACGCACGTGTAGCTGCTGCCATCACATCTGTTTTGTCAAAATCCACGATTGCTTCTTTGAAAGAAAACCAGCAAGAAGTGCCTTGACAGACTGACCTCTTGTGGTTTATCATTACCTGCTGCGTACATTTTAAGTAATCGTAGTTAGTAGTTCTTACGGCTTTTTGAATTTTTCTTTGGACTTTTGACAATTTTGTTTGTTTGTTTGTTTTGCTGCACTGAATTTTACTTCTACTGCTATTCCCAACAAAATTAACTGAAACCTGTTGTGATCTGACAAAATGGGACAAATTCCAAAAGGGTATGAACATCTCTGCAAAACACTTACATTTTGATAGATCCAGAAAGAAATAGCAGAGAAGATGTGTAAATATGCAGGCCCAAGACAAGATGGCTATCTAAAGCAACTAACGAAACAGAGAACCCAAAGAATCAAAAATAAACTTTTGGTCATTTAGGTCTATGTGCAGTTGGGTTATTTACAATGAGTTGTGAGAAAATTCAAAACTCAAAAACAGGCAATGATATAGAAATATGCTTATCTTTGATAACCTGTTGATTACACTGAGTTGTAAAATCCCCACATCTGCAACCATTTCCCATTTTGTAAAATGCAAATCAGACCTGTCAGCCAAACAGATTTATCGCCGTGTTTTATTAGAGTGTGATGAGGAAAAGCAACATGGAAGTGTTAACCACAGCAGACCCAAGTGTGATGGTACGTTTTCGTTTCGCTGCTTTTCTAATCAGACTCTGTTTGCCTTATATATTAAAAGTAGAAATGCGCTGCCAATAAGTGAACCGAAGTGTCGGAATTTATTGAACCCAGTAGTCAGAAAATGTTTGCGGTTTGAAGCAACAGATCCCAATCTCTGACTCGTCCAGCTTGGCACATTGAAATAACAGGCCACACATGGAAACAATTATGGCAATAATATGAGCCGTTTTCACAGCTGTACTCAGGGGGGGTGGGGGGGAGGGGAGAGGAGGATGAGAAGCGGCAGGACTTAATGGATCGTGGAAAGACAAGAAGGGAGTAAACTGTGCTCACCAATGACAATGCCATTGTTTTATGAAATGCTTTACCGAGGTTGTTTTTTGTTTCTTTGTTTTTTGCTTTCAAAGACTATCTACTAAGCTTTAGAAAGATGGATAAATGGATCAAAGACATTGGTACGGAGGATGAAGATGTGGCAGAGAGCGAATGCAAGGTGTAGAGTTTAGTGGTCCACCTAAGTCAACGTCTGCATAAACTCATCATGATGTAACATTCCGGTAAATGGAAAGAGAAGTGTTTTCTTTTCAATAAACAAGGTTGCAAGATATGAAGAGTTCCCAAAGCAATATTTTATCAAAACTCAAAAAAAATTTAAAAAAATACTGTGTTTATGGCACAGTGAATGTCTTTTGGACAGATAGTTCATTAGATGGCAAGACTGTATTCCAATTTTCTCTGTTACACATAGAGTGAAAATTCTTCCAATTATTATTTTTGATTATTAAAAGTGGCCGTTGTAGTAGGGGTATACCACTTGAAATCCCTATAAATCTTTAGTAATACTTTGTCAAAAAGAGGATGGTACATAATGCTTTTGCCGTGCACTGTATGCGTCTGTTAAAAAAATAATCACATTATCTTAGAACCTGACAATAAATTCCCAACACTAACTGATTCTTGTAACATCTTTCATCAAGGCTATGCAAAGATTTACCACTGGTTCCGATGTGAAATAAACAGAAAACAGAATTTTTTGTATTTAATAATGAGATTATCCTGAAATAAATCCCTTTTTGATTCAGACCCCTTTAAAGCAATGCTACTTTTGTCAAAAACAACAAACAAAAAAACAAGAAAAAAAACATCTTACAGTTTTCATATTTGACTCTTTTTCTTTTCTTTGTTTGAAACTGAAAACAGACAAAACCAAACTTTAAAATTTATACAGGATGACCAAAACTGAGAGAGAGAGATAGATAGATAGATAGATAGATAGATAGATAGATAGATAGATAGATAGATAGATAGATAGATAGATAGATAGATAGATAGATAGATAGATAGATAGATAGATAGATAGATAGATAGATAGATAGATAGATAGATAGATAGATAGATACCCAACTCGTCCTTATTTAATAAACCTTATTTATTTCTGTCCTACAGCAAAAACAATGCTTCACTGAAAGGTAAATAAATTGAATTTTAAAGATCTACATGACCTCAAAAGAGTATTCCAATATTTCCAATAGTTTTTTTTCACAATGTAAAAGTGTAAGAAAAAATATTTCAAAAATATAAATGTGACAAATAGAATTAGTTTATATAAACCATACCAATAAAATGCTATATGTATATAGAATATTAACAATATGTCAATAACTACTAGAGGCTATATAAACAAGTACTAAAATAAACAAAAGAAAACATAGAACATTGTCAAAATCCTGTAGATAGTAAAGCATTTTTAGTAATTTAGTAGGTGAGAAAATCTCAGTCAGATGTCATGACTAAAGATAAAATCAATACAGATTATCAAAAATACACAAAATGGCATGAATCAGTCCGGCTGACTGTTTCCCAGCACTTGTAACAACAAGCTGAGGACCCGGCAGAGCTGTGAGATACCCAAAACTAGGACACCCGTTGGTTTCCCTCGGCTCTTCCTGGGATCGGGTCAAGCGAGCAGCCTACAGAATATTTAGTGTAATAACAGGAGACGAGTTGTCATGTCTGGAAGGGGTTTTTGTTGCGTCTATTGTTCAGTGTGTCAGGAGGATGGATGGTGGCAGGGAATTCAATCCAGACAAATTCAATTGAGGCTATTCTGTGCTGATTATTGCAAATTAATTTGGCGGAGAAATGTTCCAAAACCAAAATCACACTTTGCCTGAAGAAGCTTCCTTCAAATATGCGACTTTCCAACAAGCTTTGTCTTTCATATACAAGTTTTTCTCAGTAAATAAGACTAGCTTTGAAAATCTCAATAATTCTGGTAAATAAGGGAAACTTAAACTTTATCGTTCCAAACATTAATTCCTGTTATATTTAATTTTTATGACTTAGAGCTAATAAAAAACCCAAATTCCTGCAGAAAGATGAACCCCGGGAAACTGACATTTTATTTAAATGTTCTCATTTTACTTGTCTGAGATTCCAGAGACTGACTGAACATGCCATGTCTAGAACCCTGAAGTCTTATGATTAAAACTGTACCTTTATTTTCCTGCTATATGTCAAAACATGTCTGAAGGGGAATTATCTAATTATGCAAGTTTAGAACTCAGTGGGGCATTTGAAACAAACCAACTAATTCATGGCAACTTCTACTCTCGAATAAAGATTCAATGTGTTTAAAATCTGAATCCATTCTTGTGTCCTTCTCCTTAGAATCACACGTGTGAAATATTGAATTAGAAGATATGGCAGTTTCCACGCAAATAGTCTTGCCTTGTGTTTGTTTATGTTATCTGTCTCTCTGAGCTCAAAGAAATCATTCGAGACGACAGTAAATATATGTTTATTAGCTGTTTAATGAGATGTTGCACATGTATAAGAAAAATCCTCTTCTGGTTTTGTGATTGGCCAGTGAGCTGTTTCTCACTTCTCACTCGCTGTTTTAAAAAAAGTTTGGTTTTAGTTTGCTTGTTTTTTTCCAAAAGAAGCTCCAGTGTATGGAACAAAGTCATTAATAAACTTTTAAGAAATTGTTTCCAATTCCAAGGACAGGAATCACTGAAGCGCCCGTGAACTGAACCACAACCCAAAGCCTGCTATTGCGCCGTGCCCTCAGGGCAGAGAGACCAGCTGATGGAGCAGACAGAGCGAAACAGAGCTGATGGTTACCGGAGCATACATCCAAGTTTGTTCTGAGAAAAATACAAACTCTCATGGCTTGGTCCGTTATCCGTTATAAGGGGACATATCATGCTTTTCAATTTTTCCTTTTCACATTGAAATCATTAAGTTGTAGTCTATATAAAGTAGAACAGCAACTCATTTTGGTGTGGTCTCCTTAAATCTAAATGAGACGCTTACATTGTGATGTAATTGATCAATAAACGTAATAAAACACAGGGAAAAATGAAGGACTTGAAAATATGGCGCCCCCTTTTTCCTTCCACTCAATTTTTTGTGAATGTTTGTACACAGCACTCTGTGAACAAGCTTCTTTAGCAATTATCTTTTTTGGCACACCCTCCTTGAGGTGGGTGTCAGTGAGTGTTTGCTGGACATCTGTCCAGTCACCAGTTTCTCCTGTGGTTGTGTAGGCCGTTACAGTATCTGTATTTAAAAAAAAAATATTGATGCCATGTTACATTCTAATTTTTTAAGGAACTCGGTTTTGTCCTTCTTTGTTTTCTGTAAGCAATAATCATCAAAATCAATAGGAATAAACACGTGAAATATACCACTATGTCTGTGGGTGATTAATCTATGACTTTTTGACTCAAACTAATTACATTTGTGATTCTAGTGTTCTAATTTGTTTAGATGCACCTGTATAATGACCTTTTCTTGTAGAAAGTGAGAGCTCTCCTTGTGTCAGGATCTAGAAAAGAGTATACGTCTGTATTTGACTTGAGCAAGGCGCTGTTTGTCCGACCACTCGATTCAGGAGTCAAACTGAGAATGAAACCCTGATAAAGACAAACTTCTTGCGGATTTTTGTGCGGGAGCTTTAAACAGCAATGAAGCGAATAGCTTGGGAACATCAACTAACGTGGAAACTGTAATTTTCTGCTGCAGGTCTGGACTCTGGGGTGCGTTCTTTTTTTTTCCCCCTGCGACGCGTTGCACACCTCTTTGGTCACGTTTTACAATCAATTTTCTGTTCATTTTGTGGCAGGAAGCAACTTTTCCTCTTTGAATAGGCTTGTTGTTCCTAAGTGTCACCCCTACCTCCTCCACCCACTTCTTCTTGTGACCTCTGAATAAGGAAGTTTTATGCAAGCCGACCTTTTGACTTTCACGTCTGTGTATTTATGTCTGAGAAAATAGTGAAATTATGACACTCCACGCCGTCGCCTACATGTGTCTGGGACAGCTTTGTGAGGAGTGTCGGGGCCTCCGGGACCACAGGTCAGTCTGTGGCAGCCGACTCCCTGGTTTAATAGCTCAATAAATGAGGCGCATTCACACTGACATGCCAGGAAAACCTCAAAAATTCAGCAATCAGACAGATACTGAAGGCTAAACGGTTTAACGTTTAATTCTTTTGATTAGAGTTTTGGATCAAAATGGGCTAACTTCTTGGGATCAGTGTGTTGCTGTGCTAATGATGAAAGGTGAGATGTGAGTTAAACAGTAATGGGGGATTCCCGCAGAGCAGCAGCTATAAATCACAGCTGCGTGTGAATAAGTGTGCAGAAACATCCCATCTTAGCTGTCACTTATGCCCAGGGCCGGATTATCCATAAGGGCCAGTGGGCCAGTGCCCAGGGGCACCAACCATGGGGGGGGGGGGAACCACATGACACATGCTTTAAAAATATATTTTTCACAAATTGTTATATTATTTACTCGAAATTGTTTAAAGACCATGCATTATTCGTTTTGTGAACACTGTTGTCACAATAATAATAAATGATAAATAAATCAACATTTTTTTGATTTCAACATTTTAAAATGAGATATTTGAATATTGCTCACTGCTCATATGCCTACATGTAGTTGTGTAAGTTAGTAAAGAGGTTAGTTAGAGGTATAGTGCCACATTGTCTTAATAAGGGCCTGCTTATGCCACAGCAGTACTTTTACCTTTGTTTTTGTTTATATCCTCCATAAGCCCAGGCCCTGCGCATAACAACTTCAGTGCTTAGCCAAAGAATCATTACTTGATCTCTTTCGGTTTTTCCACATCACAGCCACAAACGTAAGTGTGTATTACTAAGATTGTGTGTGATACACTAACACAAATCAATGCATAGTGGCAAAATAGAAGAAAGATTATTGTTTTCTTTTTGTGTGTGTTCAGCTTCCTTAAGTAAATGCTTTGTAAATCCCACCTTTCACTGCAAGAAATCTCTGCTGGGTGCCTCTCTGATGTCTAAACATATTTTGATCCTAGGGCTGGACAATATAGAAAAAAAGCATATCAATAAAATAGAAATCAGATTGATGGATACTGATAGTTATCAGAAAATATATATATATAAATATATATTTGTATATAAGTGCAGCCCTGGCCATTTTATGCTGCTGCTTAATGAACAATTTTTTTTAATAAAGAACACTGAATTCAAACTCAACCCTTTAGTCTTACCAAAACTGTAAAAAAAGAGATGCTCCCTGAACTCTTTGAAGCTTGGTGAAGGAGCTTACGTGTGTCTGCGTTTGTGATTGGTTGGGAGGGTGTAATGACTGTAGTATTACCCTACATGACAGGCTAGATTGCAAAAGGAAGGAAAACTGTTCTTCTATTGAACTTTTTATTGACCCCTTTTTTTCCTGTTGAACCACGCGTCTATTGATCGATATATATCGTTATAGAATTATCGTCCAGCCCTATTTGATCCTAAACGTTTCATTATGGCTGTATGTTTAGGTTTGTCCTGCTGGAATGTGAACATAAGCTTTAAACTTTTCTCTTATTTATTTCTACCTCCAACATATTTCCTTGCAGGGTTGCACTGTGTTTAGCTGCGTTCATTTTTCTTTCAGCTCTACCCAACTTCCCAGTCCTTGCTAAAGTAAAGCTTCACTCTGCATGATACTGCCAACACCATTTTGGGGAAAAAGGCTACATTTCCGATTTTTATTGTGTTAGTCTGTTGAAAAAAACATCATAAAATAAACATTTACATTAATTGAAGTTTATGCTTGTCACATGGCAAACTATATGAAACTTTAGTGGGTATTTATAGTTTTTACATGGTTTTGTAATCTTATGTTGTCCTTTAAAACAGATTGTATTACAATATGACTGGTTGACTTATGACTTATAAATAAAAAAACTAAAACTTTACCACTTTGACACGGTAACTAAACCAATATTCACAATATTGTTAAATATGAGATACTGTTAAAAAATGTGAAGTTCTCCACAACTTTAGACATGTATGTCAACAAAAAATATATATATTTTTTATCATGTCTTTTCATGTTCTAATTAATATGTAAATATAAAATTTGGAATATGCAATTTTGAGCAAAAAACTCGGATCATGCCCTATTTTTCTATTTCTCTTTACTCTTAAATGGGCTTTGATCAGCAGTTCTTCTAGCTTTTTGAAGGTCCTTCAGAGTTGTTGTTTTTTTTTATTATTTATTCTTTGCTACTTTTTAACACATTTTCTCTCCAGTCTTTGAACATTACAGTCCGAACAATGCTTTGTTGTTTGCAATTATGTATTTCAGACATATGACTCCTTTAGACTTGAAAGAGCTGCTAAAGATTCAAGTGATGAAAAATGAACGACTTGAAAATATGGCCCAAAAAGAGCCCCCTTTTTCCAGTCTTGAGTAAAACAAAATGATTTACAAGGGGCTGTTAGAGGTGTGGATTGATTTGAACTTAAGTCCCAAGTGTAATAACTTTAAAGTTAATAAAACTGCAAAAGTTTTGGAACTATTGGTTTGTAACTCATGAATTGAAAAGGCTGGAAATATTGCACCAAACTGTGTTTTTTATAGATTTCTTGAACCAATAAATGGACATTGGCTTTCTCTGTTTTCAGCCAGTTTACAATCACTACCCAGAATCCCAAGATCTAACACAATGAAGTTACAGAAATCATGCAGGAAGAGGTACAGTGATATTATTGATATTATTAACAGTGATTATTGTGTGCCAATCAGATGACAACACGGAACATTATTTAATGAGTTTGCATCATTTTCCATATGCCAAAGAAGCAAACAAACAGGCAACAGCATCTAACATCCTTCAAAATGTGTTGTCACGCAAGCTACCAGCAGCAGGGCACCTAGCATAGCATTCTTTTGCTTCCTGGTTGAATAACTGTAGCTAAAAAGTACTTTAGCATGCTTGGAAAAGAGTGTTTCTAAAATACATCGGAAGACTGGCTTTTTATAGACAATAGAGTGTAGCGACTATCAACCACCTTTTTAATCGCTTCTGGGTGCGGGGAATCCTGGTTCTAACGCGCTTACAGAATAATGTCCAGACCGGGAGATAAGTTATGGGCGTTCCCATTTATTGAATACAGTTTGTAGATGAACAAACTGCATTCAATAATCCCGAGTGACAGCCTTTGACAACAAGCAAAATGAACAGCTAATTATGAAGAGTGTGGATATGGCAGAACTTAACCAGTAGCCATAGGCAGGGCCGGATTATCCATAAGGGCCAGTGGGCCAGTGCCCAGGGGCACCAACCATGGGGGGGCACCACATGACACATGCTTTAATAATATATTTTTCATAAATTGTTATATTATTTACTTTAAATTGTTGAAAGACCATGCATTATTCGTTTTGTGAACAGTGATGTCACAATGCAGCTTAAGCGAATATTCAGACTGAAGAAATTCTATTGCCTACCTCCATCAATCAGGGACTCATCCGCCTCGGACGCAAGCCAATCAGCTTTGAACTGCTCCTCCTCAAAGCCAATCAGCATCCTGGGTTCATCTTAAAAAGAACTCCACATCCTCATCTCGGCCTTCTCCTCAGCGAGCAAGCAGTGGCTGCGCGTGTCCGGTTTGGACTCTGTCGACCGGTTTCAACCCACCTCCATCCCCTTCTCCACCATCGTACCAAGCTTCGCCTGGCTTTCCTACGGTGCTCCTTCAACCTCGTTCCTATCAGAGTGTAATTCCTCCTGGACTCTCATGGAATTCCCAGTCACTCATTAAAACGGTCCGGCAGAAGACTGCCATGCTGAGCCTGGTTCTGCCAGAGGTTTCTTCCCAAGGGGGAGTTTTTTCTCTCCACAGTCGCTTCATGCTTGCTCATCATGGACAGTTCATGCAAACCTGTGTTTATCAAGTTGGACATCAAGCTCAAACAGATCATCATATGGACTGAACAAACTTTGCTTATCTCCACTCCACCACCAGTTTCAGACCCGGGGGGAAATATCCCTATTCTCATACGCCTGCTAATGCATATTCAAGTATAATTCAGCGTGAATTTTTCCTGCCGAGGTCTGAGCGCCAAACTCTTAAAATATTGTATCAATAAAATTCTTCTAATTGCCTTTTCTTTCTGTGTAAGTTTTTCAGATTGAAATAAAAATAAGTGATAAATAAATCAAGATTTTTTTGATTTCAACATTTTAAAATGAAATATTTGAATATTGCTCACTGCTCATATGCCTACATGTAGTTGTGTAGTAAATAGTAAAGTACATTACAGAAATCCCCTTGATTATGTCTGATGTTTTTGACCGGAGGACAGCACGGGAAAGGGGGGAGGGGGGCTTTGAGGTATAGTGCCCAGGGGCACCACATTGTCTTAATACGGGCCTGGCCATAGGCTACTCTGTGCCAAAGAAAAGCGGTAAAAACCGTATGACCCCTAGTCACCTAAACCCTTTCTGCCCTCTCACCTACAGTATATAGATTTCCCCTCTACACCGCCACCAGTGGTAGAGCAAAATATAGGTCAGTGGGTCAAACAAAAGAAAACACTACCATTCAAACCAAATAAACCAGAAACAAACTATACCCAAACACCAAGAACTATAGATGCCTCCTACATAGATTAATTTTTTAATAGACTTTACTTAACAATCATCTCAATGCTGCAGTTATCTTTGTTGCTTGTGAATACATTTTTTTATTTTTTCTTCCACTCAATCTTCCCTTAACGCTTGTAGTTAAGGGAAGATTACCTAAAGCCTGCTAACTGGCTTTAGGTATGAGTGTGCGCGTGCATTGGGAGGTTCGTCCTGCGTGTTTCTGTGATGTCCTGTGATGAACTGGCAACCTGTCCATTATGTACCCCGCCAGAGATAGGCGACAGCCCCCCCTGCAATCCTACAGTGATAAGTGGGTTAAAACTGGGATGTAATCAACATGCACAGAAAAAGGCCATCAGTCTGTGTGTAGATAGGAACCTAGCACCACCATTGTCCTCTTCCTTCCTCAATTTGCACAATACGCTGTCAAGGTTCAATGCAGAATAAACTGAAAATCAACAAAAAAGCAGCCACATTCTTAAGAAAACCTTTACCTTCAGAAAGCCCAACAGACTGTTTATCAAGCTTACATTAAAGGATAACAAAGTCTGGCTACTTATAAGAAATTATAAAGATATTAGGGGGGGTCGTTTTGAAAATTTTAACAATACTCTCCCATAGAAACGGAGCATACACAACAAAGTCTGAGTTCCAGCGCAGCTCCGTCGTCTGCTTGAGTTCAGCCTTCCACATAGGGAGCACAGAAGCCAGCAATAAGCAGGGGTCTTGAACATCTTCCCCATGTGTGGTCACGGTGGTTTCGCTCGGCTCTTTGGGGCTCAATCAAGAGGCCCGTCTGATCTCCATGAGGTCCAGCTCCAGAAAGCCAACAATCCTCAATGCTGCGGTGGTAAAGCCAAGACGCAGTCAATGAGCAATCGGACACGCTCTTATCTGCTCCGCCTGGCTTGATGTGGATTTAAATCAGCCCCATATCGCTGTAATGGTGTTCCCGTTAATTGGCTCTCCTTTCTGTGGCTGTATTTACTTTTTCTTATGATCTCTATCTGCCAATGAGGTCAGAGAGGCATATGGATCTGGTTTCCAGACGCACGCTTTACTGAGAGTTTGGAGAGATGGCTCGCCGCACCGCCTCGTGTTTAGCGGTCCTGAAATAGAGGTACTCGTTGACCCTTGTGTTGATATTACAGCTCGGCCAAGGCTTGACTCGTTAATTTACGCATCACTTCTGTTCTTACGATGTACAGGTAGAGCTCAATAAATAGGCATATCGTCAAAACATTTATTGGTTTCAGGAGATTCTTCTGAATCCAGATACAATTGTACTGTATTTTAATTGTACTGCAATTGTATTGCAACTGGATCTGAATGTGACTAATGACGGGATTGTCTTGGATCTGTTTGAAAAGTGTCTTTGAGATAGCGTTTGTTGTAAGACTCTTAATCTCAGGGTCCTGTTTGTATAAGCTTCCATCCTTGATTAAGGTATGGGAGCCTCTTACTTCCAAATCATCATTGTTCAATAAGCACCCTACTACCTCATTATCTGTTATCTGTGACTATCCGGAACACTAAATAAAAAGTAACCCTTGTTCATTACCTGTTTGTCAGTTTTTGCATCATTAAGTGTAATGTGAACCGGAGTGGCCAAAGAGTAATTTCGCTGTTGACAAATAAAATAGTTTTTATTCTTGATTTGGAGCTACGTTATTAAACTAAATTAAACTCAGTGTTGTGACATATTGGGGGGGAAAAACATATTTTTCTTCTTTCTGTGACTCAACTTCCCATGAGAGCAGCTTTATTTGCGTATGCATTGAGCCCGCACGTCTGATTCTCAGATCATTAGACGTGGCGACGGTGTGATATCTGAATGGCTTCGGGGCAGGTCGGCCTGCTCGTCTGAGTTTGATGCAAATCTGAACCTGGCCCCGGTTTATCCCGGTCTGCAGCGTGACCGGTGCGGAACTGACCTGGCCCGGACAGATCGTACCAGTAGCTAAAATATGCTGCTGACTCGGCATGACAGAAACCGATAAATCCTTTTGACAATCGAACTATGATGCAAATATGAGGCTTTGGTTATGGAGATCCGAATAGATCAGAGTTCAGCCACGGGAAGTCGGCTCCTTACTCCACCACCCAACACTTAAAGACTACAATGGGGTCAACTGTCACTTCTTTAAAGCTTCTCCTCATGCATAAATAAACCTGGAACGTACCCTCCTCCACGCTGCAAACCCTGTGAGGGTCTTCAGAAAGTCTAAGAGCATTCCTCCATGAAGACTTTCTCCTTTTTAACTTTGATTTTACGCTTTTTAAAACCCCTGCAGCTGCGTCACTTCTAGACAAGAGGCTCCATACCTGATGAAACAATGGGGCGGTGGGGAGGGGGTGCCACGTTATAAAGCCGAAACCAAGCTTGGGGGTGCAAAGGGGGGGCTTGTATTGTCTAACCACTTTTTACCACCACAGGAGGTAAAAGAAAGATTCTCCATTTGCTGTTTTCTGCAAACAAAATCAAATTAGCTTTGGCGCACTTGTGAAAGAAGAGAATCTAAAACTGGAGTCGGGGGCTCCTCGCTATGCTTTGATATCCCACCAGCGCCTCACTGCTGTGCTGCTGCGGCTGTCAAAGCAGAGGACCTTCCCTCCCTGATCTTCAGCCTCGTCGCTCCTAATGATGCCCTCGAGGCAGTAGGGTCTGGAGGGCAGGTGGCCCGGTGGAAGGTCCCCGGACGAGGCACAATCCGCTCCGTCTGACGACTTAACCCCTGAGAACCACAGAGCCTAATATAGTGAATCAGTGATGTAAGACAGTTTTTCCACGTGCAACTGAAGATTGCATCACAAACAAAAAGGGTATTTTTTTTCATCATGTGTTTCACAACAAAATCTACATTTGTTTGACACAGAACCCATTCCCTTCCTGAGCAGTATGTTGAACATGACTTTTCCTGATATCTTGGCTGATTCTGCAGATTTTTCCCTTCATGATGTCAGACAAGGAAACAGCGCGTTTGAGGGGACATCCAATTAACTTAAATGTTACAAATTAATTTAGGAAAGTGATCTATACAAAATTAGTTAAAGGCATAGCAATCCTAGTGTATGTAAATGTCTGAAGACTTTTGAAGACAGAAAAAAACTCTCTCTCTCTCTCTCTCTCTCTCTCTCTCTCTCTCTCTCTGATTATTCTGACATCTAGCAAAAGGAAATCATTTTGGTAAACCTTAACTGATCTAAAAAAGGGAAAATTTTTCCCTGAGCTAATGTCAGACGGAGAGAAAAATAATTTATGTGTCTCCCTACATAGTCTATAAAATTGTTTGGCTGTAGTTTTTTTTTTTTTTTTATAGAAAGTAGAGTTGAAACCATATAGTTACAGAGTTTCAGAGCAGATGATACAATGCTGACCTCTAGTGGAAATTCAAAGAAACAGCAAGTTAAAAGAAAAAAAAAAAGTTGAGCAAATGAACTTAAAGAGGGGTGTGGAGTAATAACACGGTTCATCATGCCATCTAATAAAACTAATACTCAATAATCTATTCATGCATGTTTGCCTCTGGAAGGTTCTGCACCGTTTGCTGGACGCTCTGCTTCGTCTCTGTCTTGGACTGGAAAGAGTCCTCCAGCTGCATCGCGGGGAACAGCCGGAATCCTCCCAGCTCTCTGGAGAGACGCAAAGCTGGACGAGCTGTGCTGCCTTCACAACAGCTTTCTGGACGAGGCCCCTCTGTGACACATCTACTGAGCCCATCCATCCTCTTTACTGCTATTAGAGTCTTTCCACGATCAGGCTGTGTTGTGTGAGGTGAGCGGTGTCTCTTTGGGGAGTTAGGCGCAGTGGAAACCTCTCTTCTTCGGGGTTTATATGTCATGTTTCGACTGACGGCCCTCTTCAGTGTCGGCACACAGCTTTTTGCCCTGCGGCCACCGTCGCGTGAAGGCTGCTGTGGACACAGTCGACTCTGGAGGTCCTGTTTGGGATCACAGGGCCCCCACGAATCTCTCAGCCTGGCATTGTTCTCCATGTTGATGCTGACCTCGTCCGCGCACAGCGCCCTCTGGATGGCACCCACCCTGAGGAGCATGGCATCCCCTGTAGGAGGATGATGAGGACCTCTCTTCCTCATCCGTTCACATGCAGCCCTCTCACTCTGAATCACCGACTGTGTACGAGCGTCACCGCACACTCTAGCTGGAAAAGGAAACGCTTTAATTAGAACAAATCAAACGTTATTAAATCACGTTTAAACCTGAGCGTGCGTACTTTGTCTTTGAGATTTACTTGGGGTAGCAAGGAAACCCCTCTGCTGAAGAAACTCTGGTTTCCCACGGTTTGGGTAAAGACTCTTCGGACTCTGCGAAGTCGTGCCACATCTTTCCGTTGAGTTAGGAGGGAATCTTCTGACCAAACCTGCCGATCCCTCAGAAACCGAACGGTCCTGAGGCACCACGTCGCCAGCGCCCGCCTGTGCTGGGTTTGCGTAATCCCAGGACTCTTTGGCGAACTGGTAGAGCTGCACACTGGATGCTGTGTTCACTAAAATACTGAAACAAGAATACAAAAGTTATTTGTTTCTCTCTCCATTTAACCACAAACATTCCTGTATTTCATCTGGACACATGCTGGTGCATAACGGCGAAGCAGAATAGACAGGATGGTTTTTGAAAAAATTCACAACTAAAAATCCATTGCGGCGCGCATTTGTGTTCAGCTCCATCTGAGTCCTAACCTGACAAAAGCCAGCTGTATGTCGCTCCGCCTAGCTCCACTCACATACATCTGGGACATCTCCATAGGAATTGCCTTTACTGAAGGCTGGGCCTTATCAAAAATTCTTGCATATGATTGGGTAAGCCACTTGTCTGTCATCTTTATCGACGTGCTATTTCAACCACTCACACCGAAGCTAACCCGTGACGCTGATGAGAGCGACGCAGGAAAAAAATGTGTTTGCGGCTCTAGTGGCACACGTTTTATTGACAGTGAGCTGACAGGAAGAGGGGGGAAGACAGATGGCAAAGCGCCGCGGGTCGGTGTCGATCCTGGGCCGACCGCGTTGAGGACTAAAGGCCTCCTAACATGGTTCATGCTAACCGCTAACCGCTCCGGGGCGCATCCGCGTCTGCACGTCCGCTGCAGACGCCCCGGAAAACAAAACTTGCCAAATCCGGTCGGGAGAAGGACGAAAACATCGTTTCCACCAACAAAAGCCTTCAGAGGCGTTCTCTGATGTTCTTTTAATGAAACAATATTGGGTAGATTGGACAACACGGAAGAAATAGCAGCATCAATATTAACGCTTGCTTCCTCAACGAGCCGCCATTGCTATTAAAACAGTCTCACGTCATGGTCGCGTCTCCACTACGTCACATCTATGAAATGCCAGCCCTGCGTCCTGATTGGCCAGACAATAAAATTGGTTTGAGAAATCACTTTCTATGGGAGATGTCCCAGATGTATGTGAGTGGAGCTAGGCGGAGCGACATACAGCTGGCTTTTGTCAGGTTATCTGAGTCCACACGTGTGCAGAATATCAGTGAGTAAGCAGCACCACAAAGATTAAATAATCCAGCAAACGAGCACAGAGGACTTTGTGAAGTTTAAAGCAGGATTAGGTTATAATAGAAAATCCTAAACGTTGAACATCTTATGGCGCACGGCTCAGACCCATCAGAATAATCAGTGGTGCAGCTAAGAGGCTCACTCTTGAGGAGCTGCAGACGATCACCACTCAAACCACTAGGGGTGGACGATATAGGAAAAAAGCATATTGATAAAATAGAAATCATATTGATCGATATCGATAATTATCTAAAAGAATTCAAAACATACATTTTAGGTGGAGCCCTGACCATTTTATGCTGTTACCTGTTTTTAAATAAATGGATTCTAAACACAACATTTTACCAAAGCTGTAAGTCTTAAAAAAGAAAAAAGAACATGGGCTCTCTGAACTTTTTTGAAAGGCTGATGGACTGGGACTGTGTTGTGATTGGTTGGGAGGACTGTAGTATTAACCTACATGATGGAATGCGCTGTTCTTTTATTGAACTTTTGATTGACCCCTTTTTTTGCCTCTAATACCTCCAAAATGTGCATCATCTTCCTTAATCCTCACAAACATGTTCCACTTTCTATTGGCCTGTCACATAAAACACAGTAAAGTTTGTGGCTGACGTGTGGAATTGTGTAACCGTTTAATGGGCATGAATACTTTCGCAATAAAATACCGCAACAAGAAAAGGTATCCCAGACAGAGAACTAAAAATCCTGAAATGGACCTAAATATCAAACTAAAGAGCATCCAGTATCTGAATGGTGAGCAGAAAATTTGCATTTCTCAGGGTACGCATTTCTGAATAGCAGAAATGCGCAGAGGGCTGGAAATTGTAGCCTTTGTAGTGTTCCTTGTCCTCAGCAGATCCAACCCTAAAAATGTCAAACTGGTTGTGATCTCCCAGAGTTAAGAGGTCCAATGTGAGAGGATGAACATATATATATATATATATATATATATATATATATATATATATATATATATATATATATATATATATATATATATATATATATATATATAGGATGAACACACACACACATATTTATTTAAAGATAGATAGATAGATAGATAGATAGATAGATAGATAGATAGATAGATAGATAGATAGATAGATAGATAGATAGATAGATAGATAGATAGATATAAGGAAATGTTGATTCAATGGCATCCACGTGGCATTAGATGTTGACCCACCTGTGGTCTTGGAAGTGCAAGGACAGCAGAGGACCTGATTCAGACCCCAGAGTGATGTCTCTCAAACAATCTCCAGTGACGAAGTTAAATATGCGGATCTTTCCATCAGAACAGCCGGTAATAACACGGAGGTAGGCGAGGGTCAAAGATTTTACCCCCCTGCAGAAACACATACACACACGCGCACACAAAACAAAAATAAACAGAAAAGCACTACATACAGAAATGAAAAATTTGAAATGACTTTTCAGAGAAGCCAAAGATTTAGTTCTTACTTTGGGTGGTTGAATGTCATGAGACAGCCTGCAGCTTCACAACTGACGCTCCATGCCATGACTTTGCCTTCAGAGTCCCCGGACAGAAGGTGCCACTCATCAAAAAACAAACACTTCACTGAGCTCTTGTGGGCATAGATCACCTTCAGAAAAATAAAGCGTTAGACAACCAAAGAAGAAGAAGAAGAAGAAAATATCCCAGTATGCCAGCCAAAAACAGGTAACTAAAATGCAACACTCTCGTTTTTATAGATTTTGTCAACATTCTCACTTTGAGCAGCGAAGCACTCTCCATGTTCCAGATTTTCACCCTTCCCCGACCACAGCTGCTGTAGATGGTGGTTCTGTTGATCTTCACACACTGGACAGAACTGTAGTGTTTGAAGTTCAAATCCTGAAAACGCTTCCCAGTGTGTAGACTCCAAACTGTCAAAGCAATGATTCATAGTTTACCTGGAGACCTATTTTTGCCCATTTACATTATTTTAATGTGGAGGACAGCTCCAAGTGCCACATTGGTAAAACATTTCTATATTGTTCATACAACGTCCAGCTAGCGGATGGAAGCAACTCCGATTTTGTTCTCTTTCAATCCAAAACATTGGTGTATTGTATTTCAATTTTCTCAGACAGACAGACAGACAGACCTAAAATAGCCCCTAATGATTAGGTGAAAGAAAAATAAAGTTTTGTTTTTCAATCAGGGTTGCACGAAATATTGGGCCTAAACATTTATATCAGCCATTTTTGACATACCGCTGCCGTTAGCAAAACTGGGCTGATATAAACCACTGTTTAGTTCCATCTTTATGCCATTTGTGTTTCTGGAATCAAGAATCTTTTAGACAGACACCGACTCAGGATGCACACAAACAATATATACAGGTAGACACAACAGACATGGACATATGATTAATTTATTTTATATAGAGAGGAGGTCAATCAGTTGGCTGCACTGTCCAAACACACTTCCTGAGAAACCTAAGTGTGCAAAATAGTCTGTTCCATGGGCGTAGGTTTGATTTCAACTTTGGTAGGGACACTACTGGTCTCAAGTTTCATTGGTTTGATGTCATTGGTCCTACGCAGTATGCATGCCCCTATTTTTTTATACTTGACATGAGCATCAGGGGACATTTCGTTTAAAGAGAAAAGCAGTATTTTTTGCTACATTAATACAAATTTTATAAGCACTATATATATTGTATATAAATAAAAAGCTGCTCCTTAATTTGTAATTAAAATAAATTAGACATCACCTGAAGCACTGAAGGGCCAGCTGCTTCACATCCAAGCTGCCCTGCATCATTATTACTGGATATCTGTGTTTCCTATAATCATATAATGTTACTATTATACAAGTGTGTTTTTAGTATTAAAGGATTAAATGTAACACAACCTTTTATATCATCCTATGATACTTACTGTCTGAGTGTTAAAATAGCTCATGTCTCTTTTCATTTTTGGTGGCATCATCTACAATCACAACACTAAGCATGAGCCTAAGTTTATTCAAATATAAAATCGCTTTTAACAATTATTAAAATAAAATATAACACTATCTTATCCGTAATGTAATAATCTCCAAAATAAACAGCCAGATTCAAGCATTTTTACCGGACACTAATATTTGTACTAATTTACTTATGGACTGTGTGGAAATCTATGTAAAATCAAACCAATGTGTTCCTCTGTTTGTACTTTATCCTATTTCTAAAAGTAGAAATAATTAAATAGCACTATTATTATGTTGAACCCTAATTATGCTTTCTAAACAAAAAATAGCAATGTTTAGGCACCATCTCGTATTGTTATACTCTATAAAACGAATAACACCTGCTATTTATATCTGAACCGCCTTAAAGGGATTTTTTGAAAGCTTACATTCTTTGCTTGTCGATTTTTCCAGCAGTCTTCAGAACTCCTGCCTGACACTGAATATTTTTGTTGATAAAATGTATTATACTTCAGAATTAAATATTATTTTAAGATGCTAACGTTGGTTACTTACATTTCTTAAGTTCCACAAATGAAAACTACTCTCTCCTGCTTCTTCTATCGCCTGTTATAGCGTGGATAATATATTTTTTTTAATCGTTGTAGTAACCGCAGTATTCTAGTGTGAATTAAATTTAAATTTCGCGCTGCGTGCATGCACGCACATGCACGCACTAGAAAACAACCAACCAGGGAGAGAGAAGGCGGGACTTAAGGCAAAACAACCAATGAGAGTGGAGTTAAACAGCACACAGCACAGTTACGTGCGCTGCTAAGGTAAAGCGACAGGAAAGACCATAGACATCATATACGTAGACGCGTCATAGGGCGCAGGTTCGCACGTCAACGTCACCGCCATATTGTATGTGGCAGAAAAAAGTCGAGTTCTGTTATTGTGAACGTGAATCAGAAAAGATGCCTCACTCCTGTGCTGCAATAAATACACACACACACGCATATATATACATATATATATATATATATATATATATATATATATATATATATATATATATATATGTATGTATGTATGTATGTGTGTGTGTTTATGTGTTATGAATATAAGGATAAATTTGTATTTGTTAAATCTAAACATTGTGGTCTTCATTATTTCATAAACCCGTGTCACATGTGAACCTTTAGGAACAGACTTTTTGGGTGAGTATTAAAGAGGTAAAATTAATAATATGAGGAAAAAAAAGTCCTAAAGTAAAAATAAACTAACAAACACAAAAGTGATAATGTTATGATAAAAACATCATATTATGAGAATTAAGGGGGAACATTTCCAGAATAATCACAGTTTGCAGAATTATTTCACTCCTGGAGTAATAGGGCCAGGTTAGATTATTTTAATTATTTTTATTCTTTAGGAGAATAAATTCAGGAGAATGAAGCTAAAGGGATACGAAAATAAACTTGTAATATTACAAAAAAGAAATACTACGAATACAAAGTATATTCAGAGATTAAAGTCCCTCTGATACTGTTTAAGTGACTGAGTAACTGCAGATTTGCCACATTTAAGATGGCGGACGCTCTGACGCATCGCAGCATAGGCAGAACCCGCCCAATGACGCGTCTACTCTTATATTATGTCTATGGGAAAGACCGACTGGACACGCAGGCTGGCAGACGGAGCTGCAGCAGCAGCCGCCGCAAAGCAGCGGAGCTGCGAGAGGAAAATAAGCGACTGCTGTAACAACGATGTATTGTAAATTATAAACATGTTATTCACATCGAATTATTGGTAGGGACATGTCCCTATGGTCCCTATACAAACCTACGCCCATGGTCTGTTCTGTAAAAACCCCTCCTTTTATAGCAGTTTTCACTCATTCAGTCATAAATCTGAAATCGAGAGCGTCTCACCTTTTACTGTACAATCTTTACCTCCTGAGACTAGTCTATCAGTGTGCACATCGAGGCAGTTTACAGCCCCACTGTGACCGTTGAGCACCAGGTCACACCTGTCGGTCTTCATATTCCAACATCTGCAGGTATAAAAAAAAACGCAACAATAAATGTTCACAATAAAAGTGGAAATGCACTCTCTATGTCAGGGCAGCCAGGTAGCACTCAAGCCTGTTCATAAAATAGCAAAACCCTTAAGTGAGCTTCATGTAAAATGCTATTTTATCCAGGTGCTCTTCCTTTTTAATCATACATGTATTTACATAAGATTAAAAACATGTTTATGTTACATGAAGTTATGGTGAGCTCTGATTCTTTAGTTCAAAGGTCAGTACAGGCAGCCCTTCATATGACACAGTACCAATGAAGTAGTTCTCAGTTTCAAAAGGGCCGGTGATCCCTGCTCTATGTGATTCGTCTGAAAGGATATTGCTATAAAAATCAGGGAAACTGGAGGGAACACACAAGCTCCGGTCGTCCTCCTCACCTGATAGTTGCATCACAGCCTGCAGTTATCAGCAGATCTCTGTCAGGACAAAGCAGCACTGCTCGAACCGGGCCAACGTGCCCTTTCATCACCGCCACGGTTTTTGTTTCCGACGCCACGTGGAGCAGCTGCACCCAAGGGTTCTTTGAGCTCATCGCCATCAGGAAGCCGCCTTTATAGTCCAAAACACGACGTTTGTCTTCTCTGCCAACCCGGAAACACAAGCGATCCTGAATTTGACCATTGCAGTGTCTTACAAATGTTTTTTATACTCAGTGTGAACTTCAGTGAGATTTAATGGGATTTTATGGGATACACCAACATAGAGTCGTGCAGAATTTTGAACGGAAAGGAAATGGACATGTAGTTTTTCAGTTTCCTTTAAAAATATGAACCTGTCATGTCAAGGAATTCTACTCAGCAAACTCCAAATTGCAATTCCTTTGATTTTCTTTTAACAACAGGTCACTTCTTGTCATGCTTCTATTAAGGACAGATTTGTGAAGTGCATTATTATTAGCTGTTTTCTCATAACTTAGTCTGCAATTAACTCTGAATAATGTTCTCCTTTCCAGCCTACTGGTTAAGGTGGCCTTTCAAAGGTTAGCTCTTTCTATCCTTACATGACAGACTCAAAAACTTTCTCAGTGACCAGTCTGCTTGGTCTTCTTGAAACTGTTTGTTCACTAATGTCTACTAACAATCCTCTGAGAACTTCACAGAACAGCTGGATTTATGCTCAAATTAATTTATTGGCAGGTGGACTCATAAAACACACAAAAAACTAAGAAATTAGGCAAAAATTAATTTTCTTTCATTAGGGGGTAATTGTATTAGTATTCTGCATTTTACTGATTATATATTTTTTATTAAACCATTATCTATTCAATTAGTCATAGTGAGGGGTTTTCATTTACAAAAGAAATACCAGGTAAATTTCTCTTCCATGTCATTATTCTGAACAATTTTCTGATGGTCTATCACATAAAATCCCAGTAAAACACGTTGAAGTGTGTGGTTTGTTACATGCCAAAGCATTAAAATGTTTAGTCGGTACAAACACTTTTGCAAGGACAGTGAGGGATTTTTTATTAAACTGTGTTGGCGTGCACTGGGAGCTAAAGGGTCATTCTCTTGCTTTAAAATGAAATATAAAGACCACACTGACTGGTTTAGTAGCTCTTCGGTAAAATATGCGCCGCAATAAACATTTCGCTCCTCCATTTGAACTGTCTTGGTTTTAATTTTGGCATAGACAGCTTCAAACAGCAGAACCTGTGAGATCAATGACAGTTGCACAGATTATTTGGCCCACAGAAGGTGAAAGTGGTAGAGTTTTAAATCTGATTAATCTACCTTCTGGAAAGCAGAATGAACAACCTCTTGCTCCTCGTCATTCGCAGGCACTGGGACTCCCACGAAGTTGGCAAAAGAAGGGTTGACTGTTTTACTACCGCGGCAACACTAGTTGAGAGACGCAAACGAAACATTAGTGCATTGAAAACATAAAAGCTTGTTTTATTTTTTAAACTTTATTGTGTTATAAGATATGTGACATTTTTTCCTAAATCCAATTTTTATGACAAACTGTGAAGTGATTTAAATTCTCAACCTCCATCATGGCTTTGATTTGATTGTTGAAAATTCCTCTAAGCTTAATTTCCTCCAAGGTCTCCTCTGAGAGGTGCTGCCAGTACTGGCCGACACTCTTGCAGCATCTCAACGTGCTCTCATCCAGCAGACCTGGCAAAAAGACACATGTAGCTGATTATTTGTTCTTGCTTTTTACGAATATCACATCTAATCCAAGAACAGTGTTTAAAGAGAAAACGTATTACCAACAGAAACACTCAGAGCTGACCCTTTAACATAAAGGGTCACCCACTGTTTTCTTTCCAACCTGGTGAATATGAGGGCGTGGGGATATTTTTTAAGTTTAGTTAAGTAGAAAACTTACCTAAAATCCTCTTGGACAGGTTAACAGGTAAGCAACGAATAAAGTCACGATATTTGCTGACTCCAGATACAGACTTTGAAGAACCAGGCACCACCATTAAAGCGGGGTCTTCTGGTTCCTCATTTTGTTGCCTGGGATCACGGTTCGTCACTATGAAAATAAAGCTTATTAATTCAGAGAAATCAAAGAATCAAAATAAAAAACTATAAACTAATAATAAATAAATAAATAAATAATAGATAAATAAATAAAGCAAAGAATATGGCGAGGGAAGGATTGACTTTAAGCAGAAATCACTGAGGTGAATGTTAAATTTAATCATAAACAAATCTAAAACTTGTGTATTTGTGCTCTGTCGCCATCTAGTGGTGAGAAGTGAGAATACACAAATAAGTGCAAATGACATATAAATGATCATATTTTGATAATTTTAATGAAACAAATTATTCAGATTTTCTTAAGGAAATGATGTTAAATTACTGTAGATCCAAAGTTGAAGACAGGTTTTGCACATTTGCTTTATTAAAAGATTTATTTAGCAATATGAGAACAAAATTTGGGCCGGTGTTTCTTGGAAAACATTTGCTAATTTTAATAAATAATTTGAAAAAAAAAAAAAAAAACTATGAAATTAAATAGAACGCAAAAAGTGTGGTGATTAAAAGATGCCTGGGTTGTACCCAACGTTTTCAGTTGTCTGTATTAATTTTATCCTAATAAAAACAAAACGTTTCTATCTCCATCAGCCAAATCTTTCCAGTAGACCACATCGTTTATGAAATGAAGTAGGGGGGCCACATAAAATCAGTCCATGGGCCACAAATGTCCCCCGGGCCGCACTTAGTGATTGTTCAAACCTCTAAATCAGGCATGTGCGAAAGGGCATACACTGAACATTAGGATACTTTATAGTTTACAAACAATGCTTTTCAACTCTATGTAACAACCTGTGTCACATGATAAGTTTTTATTGAATTCCTAATAAATTGACCCTTTCGATAATATTTTAATTTCTCGAAATACATCTGTACTGGTCCATGATCTTACCATTAAACTGCATAAAGCCTCGTTTCTGTCTGACCAGCAGCACGTTGGTTAGGTTAGAGAGCATGCGCAGAAGCTCCACGTCGCACAGTGAAAGAACACGGCGGAGGTAGCCTGATTTCATCCAGTCGGGGCTGTTGCTGAACCACGTCCAGATCTCGTTCAGATTCACGCCAAGCGGTTTTCCTCTCGGCGCTCGGCAGGAACCGCGAGCGGGTCCCTGTGTCGCGGCAGCTGGGCTCCCTGACCTCGAGTAAGAAACCCACGTCCATGACGTGGCGCTCAGCATCCTTCCAATGCTTTCCAGCTCGTGGATGTTCGTGCAGCGGGAAAGCAAGCCCACCAGGAACGTTCTCCTGAAATCGTCCGAAACGTCCCACCGACGCCGAGTGGACCCCGGTGGCTCCGGGGCGAAGATGCAGTAAGGACAGACGCCGCACATGTGGACGCAGGTGTTAAATTCTCCACCTGCTCTGACAGATGCCATGTCGACGCCGCTGTTTCTTGTTGGCTTACGTCGTTGCCAGGCAACCTGGTAACTTCTTGGAGATGGTGAAGGAGTGCATGCTGGGAGGCTGTGTTGCTGATGGTCAACAGACGCGCATACTCCACGAATAAAAGGCTTGTGACTGTTAGTGAAAAGAAAGGACATTAATGTTGCTTAAATATATTATATTCCGGAGATATATATAACTTGACTGGTTTATTCTGACTTAAAATGATAGTAGCTACTCAAGCGTGCAATCGTAGGAAAACTAAAATCTAATTTTTACGTTTTTCTTTAAAGAATTCCAATCAGGGCTTTATTGACGTTGCAGAATTGACTGAGAACATTGCATTTGTTCAAAAGTGAAACAGGTTCTCAAAAGTTTAGTAACGTAAAAATTGTTGTAACATCCTTCTTGCATGTTACAGCTAGCGTTTCGTGTTATGCTTACGCGTTCTCGATTTGATGGTGCTGCTTGATGTGCGATTCAGTGACTTTTGCAAAATAAAAAATAAATAAAAAAAGATGCGTGCGCCGCCCGGGAATCGAACCCGGGTCGCAAGAATGGGAATCTTGCATGATACCACTACACCAGCGGCGCCGCTGCCATGTAAGATGTGAGTGGGAGTGTTTATATATTTAAATCCATCCGGGGTCACATAGACGTATTTATATTTTGACTAGTTAGAAAATACTGTTAAAATTTTCTATCAGAATAAGAAACGTGGAAAATGTTATTTCACAGGACGCTGGCCTTTTATCTGATTAAGAACGGAAATGCTCTACCCTCGTGCTCAAAGAGAGATGTTTACTTCCGGGGTAACTTCCTCTTGAGGAGAGCTGATGTTGCTAACGGCCAAAACATCTATTTTTTTGAAGACAGTTTAGAATTACTGCAACTCTAAAAAAAAAGGTTTGTGTGTTTTTTTGTTGGTACTTTTTAATCTTAGAATTCTAAAAAAAAAATATTTGACTGTAAATACATATGTTTACGTCCAGACGTATCGTTTAGCCATATGGAGCTAATTGCCATGTTACTGTTTAAGCTGTGATCTAAATTTAATTTGATAAACAGCAGTTGTTAGTCATACCCGAGAAAAGACGAATTACTCTCCAGCAAACCTTAACCTTGACAGGACATTCAGAGAACATTGGACAGTGTAAATCAGAGAACGAGAACTGAATTTCAGACGCATAAACCTTTGAGGAACGTTACGGAGGCGTTCAATTGAATTTATAGATGTTCTTACAATTACAGAAGATCTTGTAATTGTCTCCGAATGCCATGCGGGGTTCCTGTGGGGTCTTAAAACGTCTAGCAATGTAACTTTGTATTTAAGGCCTTTAAAAAGGCTTAAAATCGCCCAGATTTTGATCTAATGTCCCACATTTAATTTAGTCAGGTCTTCATTTTTTTTTTGCTTTCGTTTATTCCTGACAAGGGTTGGGCGCGCAAGCACAGAGTAAAACGCCGGATTCGGAAGTTGAATCTGTGTTGTCTATCTTTCTGAGGGGCTTTGCTGGCTTGGTTCATCGTGATTAAATCACTAAATCCTGTGATAACTGCGGGCAAGAAATGGCCCAGTTTGTGGCCAGGTTTTTGCGACCTACTGTTGGTTGCTGCTAACCAAACCTACTGCTTATAAGAAACATAGGACTGCAGAATAATCAGTGCCAATTAAGATCTATTAAATAAGCATTTAGAAAGAAATGTAATCAAAATAATTTTCCTGGTTTACTAGTAAGGTGATTGTACAAGAATCAGTAAAGATTCCAACTTATTGATGAAAAGTTTAGATTTAATTGGACAACACTCCACCTTTTTAATATTTGTACCCTTTCCTTGTCTGGGTCTATTAAGGTAAAAGTTCAGCTTAATGAAACCTGAAAGAGCCCTGGCACTAGAGTTATTCGTCTTGAGAGAACATTTCCCGGAAGTTATTTAAGCTAAACGATTGTCTAACATTTAATAAACGTTCCTCTTATATTCACGGAAGGTGTGAGATTTTCTAATATACATGAATATGATATATAATAATAATAATAATAATAATAATAATAATAATAATAATAATAATAATAATAATTATTATTATTATTATTATTATATTCATTATAATGACGAATATGTAACATTTATTTAAAGGTTTAGCGTCCTGATACACACTCCATTCCAGTTGGTGGCGGTCGTGAACCGAAATGTTCTTTGCCACCCACCCAGAAAACATAAATAGATTTTCTAACCTTTAGGTTTCTCATTTTGTAACTCTGAAGGAATATTTCCTGGACATTTTCAGGTGGTTACACATTTTCTCAGCTTTATGGATTGGATCACATACTGAATGTTCTTTCTTTTTTTTTTTTTTTATGCTGAGAGAATTTTCTCTTGGTTACTCTTTGAAAATCTAGACGATTGGACCGCGGGTGTGGAAAGAAATTTTCGGCAAACCTTAAGACAGGAGTCCTTGAAGATTCTCTAAAGATTAAAAAAAAAAATGCAATCTTGAGATAATGGTCATGAAAAATGAAAAAGGGACCGGTATTCATCCATCAGACCACCCATCTATTTATGCGTGCTTTGCTTTCTTCATTCCACCCACCCTTCTGTGGTTTTGGCAGGTTCCCTATAATAAAGCCTGATCCCTTCTAGAAGATCATAGGGAACTTGTGTATTTATATACCAAAGGGGGTCAGCATTAAAAATGATTAGGATATATAGGAATAATTCGTTGGATCTCAGTTGGCCTGACAGCTTCAAATGTGATGCCACCAGAAACAGGAAGCTGTACTAACTTCTCTTCACTTCCCTCAGAGAGTGACTCATGTCGGCCAAGAGCATGAAAGTGGAGTGGGTCGAGGCGACGGAGGAGGTTGTCGACGCTGAGGAGTGCCTCTCCCCGAAGAACAGCGCCCCAACAAGTACAGTGTGAAAACCACGTTTTAACCTTAAGGACATAAAACCTCTGCCAGTGAAGGCTTCTAATATCGTGTCTCTGCTTGTCCCTAAAGCGGAAGCTGATTTAGCGTCGACTGAAACATCACTCCAGAAACTGTTGAACACCGTGGGGCAGGAGGAAGGCGCCGAGGGTCATGATGGCTTCTGTAAGCATAAAGGAAAAAGAAAAACCACTGATTTCCTCGTCCTTTCCTTTTTATGACGAACAGTTGTATGATAAAGATAAAGTCGGCATCAGTCTTCTTCACGGCAGCTTTTCCACGGAAACACAAACTGTAACCCTACCAGATTTGAACAATAATATAGTTGTTTTTTTGCACGCAGAAATTGTCATTTATAGGTTTTTATTTAGTTACTTCTTGCTGTAAATGTAGAATTTAGTTAAGAATCCGTTCATGGGTGACTTTAGTGTGAGCATTATGATAGTTACAGAATCTGTTTTGCCACATTTCTGTATGATAGCTGAACGTGTTCAGAATTTCTTTTTAGAAAGAGTTTAGCCGCACAGGTAGATTCACTTTCAAATTGTCTCTTTGTTTCCCCTCCACGTTTGCAGGTTGTGAGGAGTGTCTGCCTCTCTTCCAGGATCAGAGTAATACCGATCACATTAATGGTCCGTCGTTTATTCTCGACTTTCCAACGACCATGGGTGTTCCGCGGCGAGCTCTCCTCACTTTGCCCTTTGGCCTGATGATAGGCAGATCCAGTATTCCCAGTGCAGGAGTAGGGGTGATATATCAAGGGCCAGCACTGTCTCCAGGAATGCACTTTGGGCCGTATGAGGGGGAAATGACAGCAAAAGAAAACGCCATGAATAGTGACTTTTGCTGGGAGGTGAGTTATGATTCCATTAACCAACGTCAATGTATTTTATTAGGATTGTTTTTTGACAGTTTAGTTCAAAGTTGAGCATAATTGTGAAGTGGATAAAAAATGATCCATAGTTTCTGTTTTTTTTTTGGGTTTTTTTTTGCAAGTTTAAATTCAAAAAGTAAGCCGTGCCTTTGTTTTCAAATGCTTCAAGTTTCCTGTTTACATCTGCAAACGCTCGTATGTGAATCAGTCTCAACAGCAATGCGTTGTTTTTAGATAATGTTAGCAGGACAACATTATAGAGATCAAGAAACACAGCAGACAGATCAGTAAGAAAGGTGTGCAGAGGGTTAAAGCAACTACAACCTAAACTGACAAATTAGGCTGAAGTTTCAAGGAGAGCGTTAAGCAGACAAGCAGCCAAGAGGCTCGTGGTAATCTGGAGGAGTTGCAGAGAACAACAGCTCGGGTGGGCAAATTGAATAATAGGACAAGTTTTAAACCACAACAACATGGTTTTATTCAGTAAGTTGCATCTTGGTACGTCTACTTGGTCTACCTTTTCTGCTGCATTAAGCAACAAGCATCACCAAATATATCAGTAGCATAAACACCTCCAGTGGATGTTATTATACCCCCAAAATTTCAGAAAAAATTAAATTTGTTGTCATGACCCCTTTAATAGTTCAGGTATTGCAGTTCTTTGCAGTATTCATATTGCATGGCGCAATATTTCAATAATGACGAATTTGTAATATATTGTGCTGCGCTGGTTTAGATAAAGCATTTTTTATGTGTTGAAACGGCCCAAATCCAGACTTAAATCCAAACTGGGAATCTGCGGATAGCCTAACTTGAAAGATGATGTTTAGAGGTTCCTCCCTCCACCCTCGTCCAGTCTGACTGAGCTTTTTTGCATGAAGGGGAAAAAAAATGCTAAGAATTGGGCAAACCTTTCAGATCTGCAGATGTGTAAATCTGGTAGAGACGTACCCCTTAAGACTGTAACAGCAGTAAAAGGTGGTTCTGCACAGTGTTGGATATGAATGCATGCCACACAGGTTTTAATTTGCAGAGGTGCTGGGATCAAGTTCTAATTTTCTTTCCTACCTACAATAATGCACTACTTTGTGTTGGTCTGAAGCACAAGATCCCATTAAAATACATTAACGTTTATGGTTGTAATGTGACAGCATTTTATAAAATAAAAGTTTTATTTTAGTAATCCTGAATCTAAACACCAAAACTAAAAGTCTATGTGTTTTTGTTTTCGCCATGCTTATGATATTCTATATTTCTTCAGATTCACAAAGGAGAAGATCAGTATGAGTACATAGATGCCACCAACGACTCGTGTTCAAACTGGATGAGGTACTGAATTCTCAATATTTCTGTCTGTTTAATGTTAAAGTGTAAAGTCAATGGGAAATTCCTGATTGGTTTAATACTTCCTGCTCATTGACACCGGGTGTGCAGTTGTGACCTGAAGTTTTCAAAGCAACAGAAATGTTGTCTTTCACAAATAGCAGTTTCTGTGCTGTGAGCGTTTGTCAGGTGAGTCTAGAACCTCAGTAATGTATATTTCCTAAGTTTCACAGGTTTCTTTTGAGAATTATCTAAAGTTTAGACAAAGAGATAATTTACTGCTGACTTTTCCTTTTCTTTTTTTTACTTCTACAAACCAGCCTGGTATACCTTATATACCTGGCTGGACCATTTTTGCTTTATCAGGGCTTCTAAAGGTTGTCACAATACTTCTTTTGGCACCTTATAGCTTCCTCCTAAGATTATACTACACCCCAATAAATCTGGACGGTTGCTTATGTGCCTATACCAATTCCCAAATGTCTTTCTGTAGTTTGTCTTAAACACCAAAGAAACTGCAGAACTGGGTAAAGACTGAAAAGGTGGAAATCATTTAAGTAGAAGTAATAATAACCTTTTGGAGTGGACCAGCAAGAGTCCTAACTAGGATCTAATGGAGAATCTGTGGAGGGAGATAAAGATTAGGGTGATGGGAGATTGGAGGTCTTCCAACCCCAAGGACTAGAGAATGGAGAAAAAAAATGTCAAAATCCCAGCAGAAACATGCATAACAGTTATAAAAAAGGTTTGGGTGCTGTAATGCGTATAAAGAATTGGCCCTTGAATTTGAGAGATGCCAGATGCTTCAGTTCAAATCTGAGAACAAGGTTTTCAGTGGAATGGAAATGATAAAAACCAAAAAAACCAGAATCTGCCAGTGTGAATAATTTTGGGCTACACTGCGTGTTCTGTTTAGCACATTTTTACCGCTCCTCGTTTCTCCTCATAGGTATGTGAACTTTGCTCGCAACAAGGACGAGGCCAACCTGTTGGCGGTCCAGTACAAAGGCAGCATCCTCTTCCACTGCTGTCGCGCCATTCAGATCGGGGACGAGCTCACCGTGTGGCCCAGCGACAAGCTGCTCGCCCATCTCAGTAAAGACTGGTCTAAGATGTTGTATTTGAAGATGAACAGAACAGGTAGCGTTTCGCTTTTCCAAATGTGCCACAAAACATCTTTTTTTTATGTGATCTAACCAGATGAAGTTGCTCATAATTTGCCGTTTTTTGCAGAGGGCAGCGAGTCGGCGTCGTCTCCGATTTTCCTGTGCCCCGACTGTCTTCTGTCGTTCACCACGGAGAGCTTCCTCCTCCGCCACATAGAGCTGTTTCACTCGCAGCCCAAGGCCGACGAGTCACCGCCGGGCGAGGGAAACCCGGCGTCCGGAGACGAGCCCGCGGCTTCCGCGGTGACGCTCGTCGACGCGGCCAAGTCCAAAACGTGCGACGACTGCGGCAAGGTCTTCAAACAGCTCCCGCACCTGCGGAGGCACCAGCTGTGCGTGCACTCCAACAGGCGGCCGTACTGCTGCTCGCACTGCAGGAGGAGTTTCAGTCAGGCGTCGGGTCTGCTCCGGCACCAGAGCGTCCACAGGAACAAGGGCTTGGGAAAAGTCGCGGCCGAGGCAGAGAGCTCGGCGCCGAACGCAGAACCTCGCGGCGAGGCCGAACCCGCCGCTTCCGAGGAGGCGGAAGAGATCAACTCGCCCGAGATCCGCCAAGTGACCGTGGACGCCGGTGGCGTCGAGGAGGCAAACGCCCACCAGCTGGACTGCTCGGTTTGCTGGAAGAGCTTCAGGAACGAGGGCTACCTGAAGAAGCACGTCGCCACCGTCCATGACAACATACGGCCTTACGTCTGCTCGGTCTGCCAGAAGTGCTTCGGCCAGCACCACGACCTGCGCAGGCACCTGCAGAGCCGGCACAAGGAAAGCGTCCTCAGAAAGAAGGCGAGCACAGACCCGGAGGACGCCGCCGCCGCCGCCGCGATGCCGTTCAGCTGCGGCGAGTGTTCGGCCGCGTTCTCCACGGTGGACGCCCTGCAGCAGCACATCAGCGAGCTGCACTCGGAGGACTCGGCCGCTGAGAACCAAGAAGGCGGCCCCGCCCCCGCCGTGGAAACCAAAGACTCCGCCTTGAACCGCGCCTCCGCGAGGCCCCAGCGCGTCAAAGCCAGGTCGAAAGTCTCCGCCCTCGCCAAGCTCGTGGCGTCCAAGCGCAAAGCAGCCAAACAGCCGGAGGCCTCCGCGCTCAGGATCAGGAAAATGAAGAAGTACAAGTGGTTCAGCTGCAATCAGTGCAAGCAGACGTACGGAAACCCCGAGGACCTCAAAGCGCACAGCTGCCCGTCCAAGCCGCTGAAGTGCGGGCAGTGCGGCGCTGCCTTTCACAGGACTCATCTGCTGAGGAGACACAAGCAGCTGGAGCACGGTCGAGCCAAGTCGTTCCGCTGCGACTCCTGCGACAAGAGCTTCTCCACGCCCGCCAAGCTGAAGCAGCACCAGAAAAACAAGGCCTGCCAGAAGTACCACTGCAGCTCGGAGCTTTTCCCCTGCTCCTTCTGCCAGTTCTCCTTCACCGCCAAGAGCTACCTGATCAAGCACATCAAGAGGCACCACCCCGTGGAGTTCCTGTCTCTCTGCGACGCCGACACGCCGGCCGACGCGCTGGAGAAGGAGACGGAGTACGCGTGCTCGCACTGCGGGACCAGCTGCGCGGACGCCGAAGCCATCCGCTCGCACGCGTGCATCAGGCAGCTGAAGGTGCTGTACCTGTGCAACGACTGCGGCAAGAGCTTCACGAGCCACTACAGCCTGAAGCAGCACCAGCGCATCCACACGGGCGAGAAGCCGTACAGCTGCAGCCACTGCAGCAAGAGCTTCTCCTACGTGGGCCAGCTGAACGTGCACCTCAGGACTCACACCGGCGAGAAGCCCTACCTGTGCACCCACTGCGGCGAGAGCTTCCGCCAGTCGGGGGACCTGAAGAGGCACGAGATGAAGCACACGGGCGTGAGGCCGCACGTCTGCAGCGAGTGCAGCAAGAGCTTCAGCCGCCCGCAGAGCCTCAAAGCTCACCTGCTGCTGCATCAGGGACAGAGGCTGTTCAAATGCAGCCAGTGCGGCAAGAGCTTTTCTAGGAACTATCATCTCAGGAGGCACCATCAGAAGATGCACTCCTAGAGCTTATTATTAGGACTGCCGTTACTGTCACAGAGCTCGTTCTTACCACAAATCCAATGAAAATATTTGATCGATGACTGTACTTTTAACTAGTTTAAAGAAAACGCTGTCAAGTTCATTCTAAAGAGCTTAACAATAAACATTTATTTATTTCCAAAACCAGTTTTTGTGTGGGTTGGTGATAGTTGTTGGTGGAGCACGCAGTAGTGTCGACATGTCAACCATCCTCCTGTTGATTTGTGATGAGCTCAAAGAAATCTTCTGAAGAAATCTTCTGAAGAAATGTCGATTTTCTTCCTCTAAGAGCCAAACAGCCCCATAGCATGATGCCGCTGCCGCCATGCTTTATAGTTTTATAGTAGGTAATGTTCCAAAGCCTCAGCCCTTCTTCAAACATACAGCCAATCCAAAAAGAAAGTTAACAGCCATGTTCAAAATTCCAGGTTTTTCTTGTTTATATATATATATATATATATATATATTACAAAAAAAGATTTCAAAACATTTTCCACCTTTTAATGTGACCAATGTTCTGTGCGGTTTATGTACTAAATAAAACCTTTTGCTTAAAAGTGTAAGTAGTATGAAGGGGGCAACAACTTAGTTGTAAAACAGTTTACACCCATACAAAAATGTTTAAAGCCAGTTTTGACTGGAATTAATTTAGGCCCCATGAACACAAAGACGGTAAGTTTTCATAAATTATAAATTACACAAAAGAGGACCACTGAAAACGCTGTAGTACGTACGCCTGGCCCATTGGCTGCGCTGTGACACTGCCACAGAAACAAAAAACGCCGTAAACACAGCACCATGGCGGGGGATAAGTCACAAACATCTACGCATGTTTAACCTGGTCTTTATGTGGGATGGCCTTAGAAAGGACGCTACTAACAGCCAAAGAAAAAGCCAATATTTGCCTGATCATGATTGTTTACCGTCTCCCACAAACGCCGAATCCATATGGACGCACTGCCTAAACGACAAAAATAACTTTGCGGCTACACCTAATCTCGTTTCCGTGTGGGCGGGGCCTTCATCTCCTGTGGTAGGAGTCTGTAAACCAGCGATATGCAAGTTCGTCTCTTGTCCATGTCCCCTCTGACAGATGCTTTCTGATCTAGTTCTGGACTCTGTGCCAGCCATTCCAAAAGTTAAACAAGCCTATTCTTTGGTTGATTTGGACTTAATTGACTCACTGTGATGCTGAGTAATAAAATTGGACGATATCTTCAGCTTTCTAGCGGAGAGCTGAAGGTTTCGAGTTAAAACTCATCCCACTGCACGACGAAGCCGACACCCTGTTTTTCTGTTTTCACACAAGGTCTTGTAGGATTTTAGTCAGGTTTGGATTTTTCTTTGTCTGTTAGGAAATAAATACCCTGACAGATGAGTGATGCAGGACGTAATACTACAACCAGTACAGCAACCAGGCAATTGCAACAATTGCCCTCCTTAACAGATTTGTTTAACTGAATATATGCAGGGTATGAATCACATTAAATTTGAAGAAAGTTTTGAAAACAATTTCAAAACTTCCCCTTTTTTTATATCACAAGAAGCCTTGGAGCCTCCTTCCACTTTGTTTCTTAACATCCTAACCCAAATCCTTTCTCTTAGCTAGGCAATGCCATGCAGGCCGAACTCACCTTAAACATATAAAAAAAAACCAAAAAAAAAAACATTCAGTTCATTTGATAAACTCAAATTTGCCACGGTTTGAAATAAAAACACAACTGCTCAACACTGTTGACCATTTATTCCACAAAACATACAATGCAAAGCGTGTGCACTGTACAAGCCTTAATAATTATGAAAATAGTCATAACCATGCCTGTTTTTTTTTTTCATTAAGTAATCCTAAGAGTTTGTTTCAATAACCACCCTGATCTACTACTTGTTTTTAACATGACGCAGTACAGCTTTGTCTATTCGATTACCTTTTTACTTTGCTTTTTGTTTTTTTGTGTTTTTTTTTCCTTGACTACATTATAAATATTACGCAAATTGAAAATATCGAAGTCAGACCTGAACTATACAAACATACTGCGATGACAGGTGACTTGCTTTTTAAACTGTGCATAAACCGAAACAGGTAAGAAACCTGGCAGTGTGTTGTTTGTGTTTTTGTTTCGTTTTTTTTTCCCCGCGGGCTACACGCGGCGGTGTCAAGTGCAGCTGCTGGCTCGAGACGAAAACTTTCGCTGCTGGTAACGGCTTTGAAAAAGAGGACCCGACGTTTTTCCCCAGTCCAGTAAAGGTTGGTGTGTCGGGGAGTCCTGTAGTTCCTGTTACACATGTCCTTGACAACAGCCATTTGAAAGGGGAGGTGGGGGGAAAAAACGGATCCGTTGTTCCTTGTGGTACAGAGGTTGCAGGTTTGATTCTTGTGGTCCATTGTTTCTGGAGACTCGAGGGATGAAACCAGAGGAATGAATGCTTGTCGGTGGGTTTTCAGTGTGTAGAAAATACACAAACACTTCTGGAAGGTAGGCAGCAAGGTTAGGTAACGAGACCCTTAAAAAGGAGGTTACTGTTACTACGAAATCCCGTCCCATCTGTTCCCGTTCTCTTCACCACGCCGTGCTGTCCCTTTTCAGTGCAATCTCCTGTCTTTTTTTTTTTTTATTATTCCTTTTCTTTTTCCCACGTCCTTATCACGTAAAATATACAACAACCCTCCGATCTCGGCTTATATTATGTTAAATGTTATCCACATTCAAATTTTTTTACAAACCAAACTGAAAACACGCTGTCACATCTGTACAAAAACTGGAAAAAAAGAAAAATAAATGGTCACAAAACCGGATAAACCAAAGAAAAGGGTTTCGTTTTTGGCAAGTAAAAGTAAAATGAGGGGGGAAGAAATACTGAAATTAAAACAAAGGAAAGGTACATTTAGAGCTCGACAGAGTCTGTTTGTGGCAATTTATCGTTTCAATAAACATTAACAAAAAAAAAACACGGTTAAAAAGGTTAAATGGCCAAAAACACAAGGCCTGAGGACACAAGAGTGTGGGACCAGGCTCACGTTGGAGACAAAAGATACCCTGCAGTTCATATCGTCAGGTAGAGTTCATCATGGAGTGTGGGGGAAAAAAGGCTTTTACAAGGGATCAGATTTAAGCTCCTCCACCCTAACCTCCAGGTCAGCCACCTGGAAAAGAGAAGAGAAAGATTTAGGGTGAGAAGCTGCTGCAGAGTTACGTTTCCTCAGAGCTGCAAATTAAGCTTTAAATAGCAGCTTAATAGGACCAGAAGATTGCCAATTTCTTCTTCAATAAGACACTTTAAAGTTAATTTTGTTCAGTGCTGACATTTTTGCTAAAAGTAACTACCTTTACAAGAGTTTTAGTGTTCAGAGCATAGAATTTGCACAACAGAGAGCCTTTGATTTGATTTAATTGCTCACTTGGTTTTGATAATGCAGATAACACCTGCAAAAAAACAGCTCTTTTTTTTATACTGCAGCTCTTCTAAAGTATAATATTTTTAAGGTTTTTATGAAACGATAAGCAAAACTCCTGACAAAAAAAACAACATCCTGAAACATTTAAGTTGCGCTGTCAACGTCTAAACGCCTCCTCCTTACCTGCTCCTGAAGCTGCCCCGACTCCTCTTTCAGGAGAGACGCCTCGGCTCCGACCTGCGCGCAACGCTCCGTCTCCTTTTTTAGGTACTCGATCTCCCTGTTCAGAGCAAAGCAATCGAGCATAAACACGCTGCGCATCCCTACGCTTGCTGGCACCCTTGCTAAATGTGTGATAAAGCTTCAAAATAACCAACCAGTAGCATAATCTCATACTCAAAAGATGGATGAGAGCATACGCACTTAGTGTGTGTGTGTGTGTGTGTGTGTGTGTGTGTGGGCATTTACAGTGTCATTAGTGCTACAATAAGCCTCCCCAGACAGTGCCCTATACAGAGCTCCTATGATATTTCCATTTCAACATGTCATAATAGTCTTTTGAGGAAAGAAAAGTTTTTGTTTTTTTTCATTCTTTCCCCACAAAATGTAAAACAGAGCAGCGCTAAAGTTGGCTTCCAACTCAACAACTCAACAACAGGGAAAAGGGCTATTCTGTTGCTCTTTAGATTCTCCTAGAAGCATTAAATCATCAAAAATGATCAATTTGGGTATTCTAAGTTGTTAGCAAAATCCACTTGTTGCATTTGTAATATTAGGCCAGAAAATGCTATTTTCTGGCCAGCCTCCTCAGCAAATGCAGCATCTGGAGTTTGCAAAAGGCTACTGCAGCTTCGCTTGGACCCCATCTTCTTTCATCAGAAGAGATGAGAATTGAGACTGTTGTCAACATAACTTCAGGTGGGTTTGGTGTCAAAGGATGAAGTTATGAGAGCACCTCAGCCCCAGTGTTATACACGGTGGAGGATCTGTGATGCAATGGGCCGGGTTTTTTTTCAGACATAATAAAATAGGACCTAAAAACAGGTCTGATTATGCTACTTCGATAAATATGAACTCATTTTAATTTATTTTACGCCTCTTTGCCAGTAAGTGCGGATGCTGCTGCGTGTGTCCAGACGGTCTTACTTCTGCTGATATTCCTTGATCAGCCGCTTGGCTTTGCTGTATTTGCGCTCCAGGGCCTGATACTGGGCCTGCGTCTCCTTCAGGTGCTCATCCACGGCCTGGCACAGGCTCTGAGCCTCCATCCAGTAGCCCTCCAGCTTCTCCATTCGCTCTTTGTTGTCCTGCAGAGTCTGCTCCAGCTGGGCCTTGTCCATACGCCAGCGCTGCTTCTCCTGCTCCGCATGGTGCAGCTGCAGGGACGGATATATCATGCGTTGCAACAGAATGATCAGACTTTTGTCGTTATAATTGCAGCGCCTTAGATCTTTTAGTTCGTTTTTTATGCAAGATGATGCGAGGGTTAACGCCTCACCTTTCTCTTGAGCTGCTGGATCTCCGCCTGGGTCACAGCATGCTTTATCTGCAGCTTTAACACGGAAATGAGATTTAAAATACTTGTGTTGCTGCTGGGTACCAGAGCGGAAGTGAGCTGTGACTACAGATGAAATGTTCTGCTCCGAGGTGTTCGTGCCTCACCTCTTTATATTTGTGGGCGAGTTTCTCGGGGTCCGTCTCCAGAGGCGACATGTCCTCGTTCTCCGCCAAGTCGAACACCTCGATGGCGCTGGGATACGGCGGGCTGGCCTCCTCGTCGTCATCCTCTTCCTCATCCGTGCCGTATTCGCCGCCCTGGATGACGGGGGAAAATCGGGCAGATAGAAGGTTTACAAAAAATGGTTCTTCTCTCAGCTGGATGAAAGAAATAGAGAAATAAAGCGGAGCAATGTGATTTTTTTTACCCCCATTTATTTTAAGCTAAACAGTCTTTTTAAAGCTAATGGAACATTTTAATACCGTACATTTGTTCCATGTTTGGATAAAATTTCACACCCATGTATTTACCCTAATTGCCCACTAGATGGGGTACAACTCAAAGGATCCTCCCTGCTTTCTAAATTTACCGTGATGCTTTTCAAGAACCACCATATTCTCTGTCTCTCTCTCTCTCTCTCTCTTATGCAGAGGTTGGGAATGGGCTTTAAAGAACCTTCCTATCTGCCACTACAAAGAAACCATATTCATAAAGAAAAGAGCCGAAAATACTCGAGGACCTATTTTTTTTTTTTTAAACAGCGTAGAGCCTTTGAGGGCCAAATAATCTGAGTCATCCCCGATTTGGCTCTATTTCTGAGCTCAGCTTAGCGCTTAATCACCTATTGCATTGGATACGGTTTTAACCCTTTTATTCTACGTTTTTTTTTTCATCCCCCCCTCTTTCATGGGCGCTTGCAACTGCAGGAGGAAAGGGTATAAAGTTGGACGCCCACGGAGGGCGGATCAAACCTCTTGTTCGTCCATGTATTGGTTGTAGCGCTGCTCCATCATCTCCCTCTGCCAGCGCTCCTGCTCCAGGGTCTGCTGAATGAGTTGGGCCACTTCGCTCTGCTCGCCCGGCTTCTCTCGCCCAATCACAAACCTATTAATCACAGACTCATCAGTGAGGGCTTCCGGCAGGGAGCCCGACAAGAACTACTGATCAGAACAACTCAGGATAAAAATAAAAAAAACTGCCTCCCAAGAGCCAAAAACCTAAATAAATTAGAGGCGGATCAAAAGTTTAGCAAATGATTGTCTCTGAAGTTCATATATAATGGATTTGCTAATAACGAACATTAGAGCAGTCTCTTTAAGGACTAAAAAAAAGTATCTCCCTTATTTGGTAAACTGTTTTAGCCTTCTTGAGTCGGTGCAGACAGACATTACTGCAGAAACTACTCCACGCCTTCTACTCCGGAGCAACTCACTGCAGTTTTTTAAAAATCAAACCCTCAATTCCGCCTCCGTTTAGATCGCTGCACAGATCATTACAGAAGACACAAGACGCCAGACAGAGGTTCACAAATCTCCATCAAATTAAGGCTTATGTTACATTAAACCTTCGCAAAGCAACAGATGGCCACTGAGCCAGCCTCGGTCGTCTTTTAATTTTTTTTTCCGCAGCGTTTACGGGTAATTAAATGCTCACTAAACGCCCTTCCTGTCCCGGTCCATTTGTCTCCCTGACAGTTTTTCCTGAATAGGTCCTGAGCTCCGTGAGCCCCTCCACTGCCGCTGCGGAAGATCCATAATGTATGAGCTGATCTGTACTGGCCTCTGATCTTCTTAAGTCACATTACACCAACAAATATCCCGGCAGCTCTGGCCCCAGAAATCTCCTGAATTATGAATTAGAGTAAACAACAAAAGGTGCTCAAAGAAACACTAAAACTCCAAAGAGCAACAAGCTGAAAATAGCCTTCTGACATTTTAAACTGACACTGTATTTGCTGGTGATCGCAGTGTTTTCTGCAGCTTTAGCCTGGAGTCTTTGGACTTTATTCAAACTGTCCCTAAAATGGAGCTCTTTAAACCCAGAAGGCTATAATCACGGCTCTGCGAGAGTTGCGATATAAATCTACAGTCTGGCTAAATGCATGGGGCAGGATGTGGAAAGAGTCCTTCCCGCTTGTACGACGGGCTGTGGGTAAATATATCAAAAGGAAAACATCTGTCAACAGAAGAATGCTGGATGTCAAATGACGCTGCCAAAGGACGTCGCGGTCGCAGAGAGGGCCTGGCGAAAAACCGCAAACACGGCATCCTCCCAGTGATAAAAGTATAATGCTGCCACATGCCCCCAACCTGAGGACCGTACGCCGGGTGTAAAACCGGGTCCCAGCAGGTCGGACCAGGGCGCGGTTACTAAAAAGGCCTCTTACTTGACAGTTCCTGAGGTGTTCCTGAGTACGGAGGCGGCAAAGCTTTGGGTGACTCCCACCAAGCTGGTCCCGTCCACCTCCACGATCAGATCGTTCACCTGGATCCTGCAGAGACATTTCAACAGGTTCCCAGCAAGATGTTTAAAACACATTTTTTGGTCGACTGCTTGAATAACCTACAAAAGGTGGACAACAGTCCTGTACCTTGGCAGCAAAAGCCAAAATATTTGCAATAGGACAAACGCACGTATCATGTAACATTATTAGTCAATGCATGGCTTTTTTGGAAATTCTATGATTTGATTTCTTAACCCTCCTGAACAATAATAACTGTTTTGCGCCACGTCGCTCTGTGATCGTCGTTAGGCGTCCTGTGTTTGTGCGCGCAAACACCGTACTTGAGTGGGGTCGTACCTTAAAAACAATCCTCCCGTGTATCATTCACAAATTAACTGCTTCTAAAAGGTGTTTTTTTTTTTTAAGTATTCCAAGCCTGTAGAGGTCTAAAGTTTGTTAGCGTTTCAGGTGATAAACTAGCCGTGTCCAAATTCAGGGCCTGCATCCTTCGACATAGGTAGGCCGATCATTTAACAGTGAGGCGACAAAGGCTGCCCAATTTCTAAGGCTCCTCTAAATGCGGCCCACAAACGTGTCCTACTTTTCCCCAGATTTAAAGGATGGGTCATGTACATCCTTCTTGGCCCACCCAAGAAGACTGTTCGAGCGGAAGCGCCAATGGCGGTAGAGAGTAGCAAAAACTGATTAAAGTATGTTTATCACGTTCTGTGACACAAAACAAACTTTTAAGATGTCTTTAGGGGTAAATGTAGCGGTGGAAAACTCAAATATATGCTTGGTTTATGAAGACATCACTTAATTACAAAAGTGCTCCAATGTTTTCCAAGCTCTCCGTTCGCAGGCTGCTCGCCTCTGCAGCTATCAGCTGACCGAGCAGCCGATGCTCGCTGGAACCCGAAGAGAACACGGCACTACGGGCGCCTCGTTTTTAAACTCCCGCTGACTGTCATCACGCGCTGCTGGAGTTCCTCTAGGACTAAGTAAACTAAAAAACGATCAAAAGTTCGGGGTACGTTGCTAGGCGACCAACATTACACTGGAGGTATGGGCGGGAACAGCTGGCTAGACCTTTGTGGTCTTCTCAGCCTCCAAAGGACCTGGCCTATGTAGACCGGGTCCTTCAAAGGATACAGGCCCTGAATTTGGACACGGCTCCTGGGAGTTTGGATGCTCTGCAAGGCTTTCAGCAGCAGAAGCACGTCTATTAACGAGTCGACAGGGAAGCCAAAGCGATAGTACGTTTTTTAAAGGAGAAGTCTGGTCAAAATCAGAATTCAAACTGCTGAAAGTACTTTAAATATAAAATTATTACATACTGTTCAATAAATGATAAGCTTTTTTAATTAAGAGTAATTTTGATTTGAAGGTCCTTCTACGGGGGCCGCCATCTTGGTGAAGAACAGTACTGCCTCCTCCCAGTTTGTGACGTCAGGTCGCGGGATCGGCTGTAGAGCAAGTCCCAATGCCCTATCTGTCCCCTTGTAAATAAATATCTGTTTTCATGCCAAAATATTTTTTTTAACCCCTTAAACAAAAATAGACATGGTATTAAAGGTCAAATACAAAGGAGTGCGCCTAGAGCAGTTTTATTGGGTATGAATTTAAATGAATACTAATTTTACATTTTAGAGACATAAAAAGACAACAAATAAGCATTAAAGTACAGTTTACGGGTTGGGTTCTGCAATGTTATAAGATGAGTATAAAACTCATGTTTAGAACCAATCTCTGCTCAAAATGGTGATCTGCACGGCCTAATCTACTTTCAGCAGTTATCATCAGTTATTGCAACATATTTGGGCAATAATCAACCATTATTGCCCAAATATGGGCAATAATGGCCGCCCCCATACACAGTGATCCAGACGACAATTTATGCTTTTATTTTCTTATTGAGTAACGCTAAATTAATTAAATAACCACAAACGTATTAGTTTTAGTTATAGCTAATGATCCCCTGATTTTTCCCTGTTGACCGGACTTCCCCTTTAAGCAATCGATTGAAGTTTAACACGTCGTCTACCTTGGAATAAATGTCTCGAAAACATTAACCAGAATCTGGATCCATATTTGATTGACTGACGCCATCCACGCAGATTAACGCAGTGAACCGTGTCAGTTTTATTTCTGCCTGTTTTAAGCAGGTAATGTGTAAATGTTGTTAATCTCTAAATGGATCACTTTATAGTTGATTGGCTGAACATGTTGTTGTTTATATTAATCCATTATTATAAACTAATTAGAAAACTAAAAAAATGTTAGCTTCAGTCTTAGTTTGCTACAGATCTCCTACAGCGCTCGCAACAACCTCAGAACCTATGAATAAGAAAAGGCTTTCCTGCGTACGTCCCAGTCTGACCCTGAATGTTTCGATCAGGTTAAAACGGGAACAAACCTACCTGCCGTCCCTGTGCGCTGCTCCTCCATCTGTCACGGTCTTCACGAAGATCCCCAGTTTCTCCAGGCCCATGTCAGCCCCTGCGCCCATCCCAATAATACTGATGCCCAAGCCGTCTCCGTCTGAAAGAGAGCAGGTAGGACCAAGCCGACGATTACCAAAGTGCCTCCAGGAACCCAGGTCAAAAACTTTTTTGCTTTGGACTTCCTCTGGTGGGAAACGGGGCAAATGTTGTCGGACTGTTGCTGCTGTGCTCCAATAATAAACGTAAATGTTCAGGGCTCTAAATGATGAAACAACTTTGCCAGAAACTCAGAGATCTGCCGAGCAAGCCTAAAACGGCATCTCCAAACAAAACACCCGTCAGTTCAGATAAACCAAAGGACTATTTTGTTCACAAACAAAAGCAACTTTTATGGGGAAAAAAACAACAACAAAGTCACAGAGAAAGCTGTCTACCTTGTTGCTGAGGCTAAATCAAAAATGCCCCCACACTGTGGAAGAGGGATGCTACCTCCCTGCACTGCCAGTTTAAATTAGATCATCCTAACCCGTCCTGACGCAGTCAAAGAAATTGCTAAAGTCCCTCTCTCCGAAAAAAAACACAATCGGCAGACACATTCAGGACATTTCTGCAGACATAGAAGATGTTTTGAAAAAAATATACGCATCGGTAGGAAATTTGCGTCGCAGCTTGATGAGTCTACGGGTGTTAGCGGACATTCTCAGCTCTTGGACAATGTGCGTTTTGTGGATGGAGATGCCATAAGACAAAACGTCCTATTTTGCACGGCACTGCCACTAAAAAAAACAAAAAACAACAGGAGAGGAAACGTTTCAGGCCACGTCAATATCTTGACAGAGGAGGACTTACTTACTGACGAAGCCAGAGCCACGATTGGACTGACCAAAGGCTTAGTTAACCGAGTGAAGGAACAGAGCGAGGGGGGGGGAGCCCAGTTGTTATCGTTACACACCGTGTTTTGCACTGTGGTGGGCCTTGTTGTTGCCCACCAAGGTTGCTTTCCCACGTGTACGAGCTGCGAGAGGAACGTGACCTCTCTCTCATTTGGAAGTGTTTCTTCCAAATGAGAGGTCTGATTACTCAAATCTACTTGTAAGCGATGAGTGGTGTACACAGTTGGAACACATGCCAGTTTCATAATCCGAACGATTATGGCAGAAACGATGGCACAGATGAAATAAATGGGTTCCGTTTGGAGGTGCGACAACACGTGCAAAAGCGCCAACCTTGAGATGTTGCCTCTCACGAGAAACGGCAAGATGTCAACACTGCTGCGCTGCGTGAGGTAAAGGGTAAACGTTCAGAAGACTCTTTTCATTTCATTTGTCTTCAGCTTTCACTGAATGCCTTGCACTGGGTTAGGGACACATGCAGCTCAGCAGCAGCTGTCGGACAGGGCTTGACTTTACAGGAGCAGAAGGAACTAACTGATCTGAAACAAGTTTAAAGCTGAGGTTTGCAAGATCGACCGTTGGGCAGTTTAGAGTAGACGGCTGCCAAGGAGTTCCCCGTTCTGGCCACCAAAGCCGTTTCGTTGCCGCTCGCATTTTCCACGACGTGTCGATATTTCCTGACTCATGAAGATCAATGCACATCTTTAAAGGAACGTTCTCTGGTTTTTCCCCACTTTTAAGAGTTGCTAAGAAAACCGGGCCGCCATGTCACATCAATCAATCGAACGGTCAAACTTTATTTGGGGAGCATTCCTCACACCAAACAAGTGCAAAACACAGTCCTTTGCTCAGGGTAGAAACAGACCAACATAAAAGACACTACGAATTAGAAAGCTAAGTAAAATCAAGCAAATCTAAATAAATATATGTTTATTGCTATTTAACAAGTAAATTAAACTATTCCAATGGGCAAGGAATGTATTAAATGCAACTATGCAGTGAAGGAACAATAAATAAATAGAAAATGTATATTAGTAATACTGATGGAGATTATAACATTTTAAAACAAACTATACAGACCCGAACTAAACATAAAAGATGATAAAATTTGAAATAACTGCAAGTGTGATCCAATTAATTAGACAAGACAATAAAACATGGTGCATTGGTTAAAAATAATAATAAGATGTTACTATATTTATATCATCTATATACACTAAGTAAATAATAACTAATGGATTATTATTTTAACCTCACCTGAAATCAAGAAAAAGAAAGAATCAGTTATAAAAATGTTCACATTTACCGTGTTTTATAATAAAAAAAAGCTGCTACAAATCAGTGATGCTGTCAAAAAAAAAAAAAATAGGTATTACAGTGGGATTTTTGTTCCCACTGTGAAAATGGACAGAAATTTCAACAATTTTCTGCCGTAAAAGCTGAACTTAATCTATTTTACCACGTTTTCAAAAAGCGTGCCAGTAGGTGTGAATGCTGCTGGGGGTCTAATCCTCGGTAAAACGCTTTTTTTTTCTACCCTCGTTCGGACTTCTCTTTCATCTTCTACTTTAGAAGTTTTTTATGTTTTTTTTACCTGTAGCTGCAGGAATCTACCGCACATGTGTGCGATATCTTTGCCATAAATCAATTTCGAGACTGAAAGCAAATCCTCATATGAAAAGACTTTAAAAACAAACCTTTTATCGGACCTGGGGTTAAACGAGGACCTGGTCTGATGTGACCTTTTCACTTCGCTGATGTCAACAGTCTGACGTCAGCTTTTTGCTGCAAGCTGTGATGTATTTATAGCTGCAATAAAAGGACGCCCAGCTTCTTTGTTGTTGTCGTTGTCCGTTTTGTTCGAGGACAAGAGGAAGATTAACGCTCAGAATTGTGAGACTGCGTCTCGTTTACTGTGTTCTCGAGGCAGAAATTGCACCCATCAGCCCGCGAGTTGTTACAGATATGGTATGACAGGAAACATGCCCTGAACAGAAAGCTACACGTAGTCCTGCATTCATATATTAATGCAGCGTAGTGGTGAAGGAGTGCTCTCACGGTGCCTCACTGGGGAGCAAATGAAGGAAAACCTTGTGGATGGAAGGCAGATGGTGAAGACTCCGGACCTTTTCACATGAGTGACACTGTTATGTTTCTCTCTCAAGCTGCTCAAAATACAGGAAATGTTTGTGACAATCGCAGCGTTTTAACTACCTCGCGGGCTGATGGGTGCTTTAGCATTTTAAAGCTTGATACCTTTCTCCAGTTCCACAGGAAACAGGTCCAGCCTCTCCACCCTCTTCTCCAGCTCGTACTCTGCCGACGCTGCCATGGGGTCCACGTCTTCATTGCGCCTGTCGTAGTCCTCGTTTGGGTAGGTGGCAAAAACCTGCAGTGGACGCAAAGATTTTTGTAAGTAATAATTAATTGCATCGGAGTTATGATCAGATTTATTCCATTGTGAACAAGCCTGTGCATCAGTCAGACACAACCCTAACGGCCTTTGCATTGGGCCTTGCAACGCCTTGATTGTTTTCATTCTCAGCTCTTTTATTGTCAATTTGCAGCTGTGTTTGGGATCCTTGTCCTTTTGAATGACCTGTTTTCGGTCCAAGCTTCAGGTGTCGTTCTAGAACGCTTGGATACACTGCAAAAACAGATCTAAAAATAAGTAAAATGTTCTTAAAGTTAGTGTATTTATCCTTGATTTGAGTAGGTAAGTACGATTATCTGCCAATGGAATTAGTATTTCTACCCCAAAAATAAGATAATTAAATATCCTGCACTTGAAATGAAGGTGAAGGAGAGGAATTGTTCCAATTTTAGGTGCAAAAATCTTATTCCATTGGCAAATTATCTTATTTACCTGCTCAAATCAAGGACAAATACACTAATTTTAAGGAACATTTTACTTATTTCTAGTTCCGTTTTTGCAGTGTATGCGGTGGAGTTTGTGGTCGACACAATAACTGCAAGGTGCGCAGACCCTGTGGCTACACAACAAACCCAAATCATCACCCCTCCACCACTGTGCCTGACAGTTTGCATGGAGTGTTTGGTACAGAAGAAAAAAATTACTAATTCCCCCTTTAGTCTCATCTGTCCAATGGGTATTCTTCCACAAGTTTTCAAATTTATTTAGGTAAAACCTTTTATATATCTCCATGTATAAATTGTTCTATAAATAAGAATATTCAGCAGTTAGAACGCTGGTTTGGATACTGTACCTTTGTGGGTAAGGAGTGACGTGTGTTGCTGATGCAAAGCATCCTGACAGAAGGCTCAGTTTTAGATAGTTGAATGTGAAATGACCAAAGCCACTAAGGTATGAAATACTAAACGAGTGAAAGGAGCAGCGCCTATCCAACTAAGACATCATATAACTGGCAAATCGGAAACACTTTGCAAGTCCAGAATTGGCCTTTAAACTCAATTTGGGGAATGATGGGCAGCAATTTTTATCCTTTGGAAGTCATCCTTTGGAAGATTTTAATATATCCTGATGCCTAAAACTGAACTTTTTTTCTCATGGTTGGCATGAAAGGTATGTGTAGTTGTGTGGATTCACTGAAATGCTTTTCTTTCTTTTTTCAGTCGGGATTGATTTTTTTTATTTATGAGGCATATATATTCGAAAACAATATGGCTTAATGTAAAATGACTCATTTTAAAGGTGGGAGCTTCTTTCTTTGTGCTCTGCTGTGAACTGTTCTCACTTTCTCATCTGATCTCACACATTTTCTCAAAATATAGAAACTGCTAATGAAAACAGATTCACTTCCTGTGAACCCTGATGAACATTGGTACAGTTTATACAGCGGTACTTCCAGGGCTGTATAGGCTTTACAATTTTAATTCCATTCAAACACTGAAAACTGGAAGATGGGTTTAATAATAAAAAAAAAACTGACGTATGAAATTATTTCCTGAGGGATATTTAGCTATACACAATTTACAGAAAGGGAGAGAAGGAAATGGAGCTCATCTACTCATGGCTTCTGCACAATAAGTGGTGCCTCTAAACCTGCCTCTGATGTGTGCCGATACTAAACATCATCCAATGTTCTAAGAGCATAATATGTGTTAAGAAAATTGCACAGATAATATAAAACACTTAAATGTTTCTAAGATGCTATTTCTCTGTCGTCTCTACGCATATTTTCGATTTACCAGCACAAAGAAATTGCACAAAAAAAAAAAAGCAGGGATGCTTATTGCGTTTGTTGGGAGCAGGGATGTTTATAAAGCCTTAACAGCTGCCGGGAGGAAGGATCTGCGATAACACTTCTTTGTGCATTTAGGATGCAGTAGCCTGTTGCTGCAGGAGCTCTCCAGCTCTGCAACAGCTTCAGGTATGAAGTGGGAAACACCGTCCAAATGGGTTTGTATGCTTCTTATAGGTTAATTAACATCATGGAAGACGGATAGAAACATCATGGAAAACCAAAACAGGCACCGTGTCAGGAAGAGAACTGTGGCCCTCCTCAAGGCCGGTTCAACATTGAGCACAACTTTATCCAACTCTCTGTTCAGTCTTTTTTTCCTCTCAACAAAGGATACTCTTGTTATTTAACAGCTTTTTTTATTTTTTATTTTGCTGAAATCATTGTAACCAACTGCCAGGTGTTCAGAGGATGTGGGTAATGCAGCAGAAACATATAAATGAATAACTTGACCGGTACTTTCTATGCATATCTAATGCAATTTACTTTCATCGACCGCTTTGTTCGAGAGATCTGCTGCATTTTCTCAAGCCCCTCAGAGCTACTTAATTTCACACCAGTAATCAAAAGCACAGAGGGAGAAAAAAAAAATCAATCACAGCCACTGGAGTTGCTCTCATGGCGACAGAGGCCTGTGTTTTCAGGCCTCAACTTCCCACATTCAGTCTGATCTAACAGCGTGGCAGTTTACATAACCACCTCCAGCATGTTAATGGAGGCCCCCTCTGCAGCTGCACACACACACACACACAGTAAGCCAAATCTTAAAAAGACCCTTTTTTTCTGTCCTCCGAGGTGATTACGTATGCAGCACCTTACACATTCGACTCACAACCCCAATTCAGTACTGGACCTTCTTCTTTCTCACAGTCTTCCCAACGTTTCTGTCAAAAAAACACTTTGTTCCCTGAAGGGCATTTTATTACCTTAAGACTTTTTTTTTTAAACAAAATTAGTACGTTAATACGTCAAGCCGTAATAAAAAGTGTGTTAAACAAAACGGAATTGCAGTGTTTTGCTGCTCTTTGGTCATTTCCTTGGACCGCCCCCAGGAGAAAGCTCTGAAATAGATACAGCCTCCTCTCACAGGGAGATTGTATATCTTCATGTGTTCATGCATCACTTATAGGCATGCCCGTTTGTCTGGTAAGAAGATTTGCTAATATATTTATAACGCCACAGTTTCAAACTGTTGTTTTTATGGTTTAGGATCTTGTAGCTGTGTACTTTACCATTGCTTATAAGATCCACAAAGTCCTTTTATTAGGTTAACGCAGTTAAAATACAATTGGCAGTAGTGATGCTTCGATCCAGGATTCTGGATTTCGGTTCCGACACTGTCAACTTTTTAGCTCTATCGAGGTGTTAACGCTGCTAAATCCAGCGAGAAAGTAACAGGCTTTTCTGACAGGAACAGTCATCGTGAATTATTCACGAGCAAAGCCATAGTACATGAAAGATTGAGAGAAGGTGGGAAAAAAATAACATAGGTTCCCTTTTTAGTTAAATAAAGGTATAGAACACAAGAAGGTGAGATATTTTAAGCTTTTAGAAACAACTTTGTTAAATGAGCACAGTTTAGTACAGATTAGCATCACTAGCATACCTGTATTTTTTACTTAAGGCTATAACACTGTGATCATTTATTATCGCTTTAAACCAAGCCACTGCTCTCTGTATTTTTTTACACCTTTAATTAAAAAGTACAAATGCTTCAAACAACGACATGAGAGAAATGTGAAATATGCAAGGTTGTTCAAGCAACAATCCCTGCTCCAAAGGGAAGTGTCCAGGAGGCATCCTAATCAAATGCTTCAACTAACTCCTAATTCAGAGAGGCAGCTGTACTCTGAGTTCACCCCTAAGGGTCCAACCACACTATGGAGGAAGCTTATTTCAGCTGCTTGTACCCAGGATCATGTTCTTTTGGTTTGGATCCATATCTCTTGACCATGAAGGTTAGAACATAGATGGGTAAATCGAGACCTATGATTTTGTCTAAACTCTTTCTTTACCACAATAGGTCACAACAGCTCCCCCATTACTACAGACAAGGCTTAGGCCCTCAAATTATTCTGGTACATCTAAATAAGTCACCAAGCTACTCCACCTCCTGCGCTTGAGGCAGTCAATGACCCCCGGTCCAGAAGGGGCTGTCCACTTTTTTTTTTACATTGTCAACCACCGCCTGAAACTTAATAGAAGCCGACTCTCTTCCCAGCCCCTTAACTTTTCACTGAGAACAGATTCTAGGCTTAAAGATGCCAACAGCACGACCTCAGCCACAAAAAGCAAAAGACCCCAACAAATCAAGAACCCTCCAATCCTTGACTACGCATTAAGACACAAGGAATGAGCGTCTCAAACAGGATCGGTGACCAAGGGGGCAGCCCTCATGGAGACCAACCTGTGCAGAAAACAGACTCAAATCGTAGCCGAGAATGCGGACACGGCTCTGGCTTTGGTGACCTGACAATAAGACCTCGAAGCACCCCTGGCATTCTGTACTCACGCAGTAGTCCACACAAAATTACTTGGAGGTCTTGGTTGCAAACATTCCCCACAGCCACAAAACACATGCAGGTCGGACAACCAAACACCCAGTCGACAGATGCATGTCGTACCGCTCCTGTAAGATCCAGAGAACGTGCCAAAGTGATCCGAGTTTTCTTAGACTAGAGTTACAAAGCGCTCTTCTTTCCCCTCATCGCTACTGTACACTGCCAATCAGCTGGCTGACAGAAGATTACTGCACTTTGCCACGCTTACAAGATAATCTTGGCTTCCCCTCTCAAAAACATGGAATGTCACCGTCTGACAGCTAGTGAAGGCCACCCATCAGTTGTTAGAAGCAAAGAATGAGTTTATGTTTGTTAAGCAGCCGGCTGAAGGTAGCTACCCGAGCCCAACTAATTAAGTTACTTGTGTTACTTTGTAAAGAACAAAATGGCCTAATTTTCTGTATAATAAGCACTTATTATTATTTTTTTGCTTTACTCTGAGTAAAATTAAAAATAAAGTAAATGTACTTAAAATTATTATAACTGTATAACTATACCATCATTGTTTACGCACTCATCTGAATAGCTGTAGATTTTCTTTTTAAAAAGTAATTTGAGCAAAGAATACTTTTTTTTTTAATTTGTGCGAAAATGCCATGATATTGTGAAATCATGATAAGTCCATCAACTCCAAGAAGGTAAAGCCCTTCACAGATATTGTTTCTATCATATTTTATGCATGTTAAGTAGAGGCGACATGTACAGTACCTATAGATTTCTAGAGTATCTCAGAAGTTTAGCTCTACATAAACCAGGACACAGGGACCATCTGAAAATTGTTTGTAAGAACACATTGAAATAGCTTACTTATCAAAAATGTTGTTTATTTTTGTTTTTTATTTGACCGGCACAGCATTTTTTTAATCACCAGGAAATAAGCATTATTAAACTATTTCAGTCATTCCCAGTTCTTTTCCTGAGAGAAATTGAGCTAATCATCTCTTGGCTACAGTCCCATATTTACCCCGCAGGCTTAAGGGAGGCTTTAATCTCCTTATCTACCCGTAGGTCCTGACTTGAGTGCAAACGGGCACAAATCAATCAGCTCTGAAGTCCATCGGTGATCGCTGTAAAATTAAAAACTCATGAATTAAGAAGCACGAGCCCAATTGTAGGTCAGAAAAACATGCCTTACTGTAACCACAAACTGACCCATTAGAAAACGTTATTGATGTGTGTAGACATTTAATGAAAATATGGTGCCACGTGAACAGCAAACCGAGACCTCCTGCGGACAACAGCATGGGAGCAGCTCTGAGGTCTAATGGCTTATGATTTAGGTTACCTTTGTATTTGGTCGGATTACCCGAATGTGGATTAAAGAGACGCACGAAACACACTGTTTCCATCATAAGTAGCGTAGCATGAAACAGCAACAGTGGCACTTGGAGCCTGAACGCTCACGTGGCACCGCTTCGCCTCTTGACTTTAAAGAGCAACAGGCCACAGCTGGTGGCTCCCGTTGCCCTCATTTCTCGCTGCAGAGGACCAAACGACCAGGAGGCTCCGCTGCACGTTACGTGGCACTGGAAACATCCAGCAATGACTGGACGGGTGCCGTGACCTCACGCTATAGGAAAGTTCAGGACTGGTGCTGAGGAGCAAGCGAGGAATTGACACTTTCACTGCCAAGAAGGTGGATTGTCTTCATCCTGGACAGCTATCCCACACTGGGCAGACTATCTAATTAGGGTCCTGCGCGACGTAACCTTTCACCCGGCCTAACCTAAGCGCCGCGGCATGATGAGTAAGAGATGAACTCCTTCGACTGGCATGGTGGATGCCTTTGGGAGATAAACATTGGGATTAAAGGCAGTGTGGTGGAGGCGGAGGGGGGTGTGTGGGCAGGGCTGGGAGAAGGACACTGTTCCAGTTGTGGCAGATAGTAGGTCAGAGGAGCTAACAGATGGCCAGGAAACTCCCTTCCTCCCTCCCTCTGCTGCAGACTGACTGGGATGTACAAAAGCTCTGTGGGCAGCAAGCTAGAGCCTCTCCCCAGCTAACAGATTGTGACTAGAAACAGCTCTAAAGAATATCAAAGACAGTCAGAGGTGAAAAAAAAAAATACCACCGACTGGGAAACGGTGAAATGACAGACATGCTGTTGAAGCCTCTGCTCTGCTGGTTCCATCATACCAGCCCTCAGGCAACGACTGGGTGACACGCTGGTGTTAACTAGGGACGCTGTAACCCCCACAGCCCACAACTGCATGTCAAACTGCTGTGTCTCTTTCCCTCGCGCCTCCAAAACAGATCTAATTTTGGATTTAGCCAATGGGAGGTGCGGAGGCGGCGCCATTCTGCAACAGAGACACTGTTTCCATGCTCCCTGAGCTCTACAGCAACTTTTTTTTTTTTTTTTTTAAAAATATAAATTATATTTCAAACCTAACTACCCGGAATTTCTACCTTGAAAGGTAAAGCGAACTGGGTAAATAACTGTGCGTAATGGGACATATTTTAAATCCTCTCTTGATTCTCTGCAACCACTTTGCTACTATGGTGTCAGGAAGGATATATGAAGGTACTTTAGCTGCCAAAGTACACTTAATTACTGACACTCTCTATTATTGCTTCCCTCTCCAGCACAGGTTAAACAAGTGCCACATAAATGTTTCCAAATCTGAATGAAAGTGGAACTTGACCCAGATCCTGGATGTGGGTGGCTCCAGCTGCCTCACACTGGGCCAACCTTTTCTTGCCAATTTAACCGATATGAGGCATCTGTCAAATAACGGCTGCATTGCACCAAAGCTAATTTATTCTGGCAAGACAGCCATTGGTCAATAGTCATGTTTGTCTGACCCTGGAGAGAGAATAAGGTCACCCAGAGTAGCACAACAGTGAAATTACTGATCCCAAATCTAAACACTTTGACTGTATTGTGTTTTTTTTATGGTTTAATACATTTGATGAAGAATTTACACTTGTGAAAGAAATTGGAAACCCTACTAAATTTCAGGATATTTATTTAGGAACGCTCACATATTCAGAACAAGCAAATTCCGTGAATAAAGACCACAGGTTTAGAACCTAGGACCTTCTAGCTGCAAGGCAATAATGCTACCAGCAGCTCACGTAACAAACAGTGAAAGAAATCAAAGAGTGCCAGACAAGAGAAACAGAAAGAAATTGCCCAGTGACTTGAAACGGGCAATTTTTTCAGTCAACTAGGTAATCTTGGAGATCAGCCGGTAAAGTGGAAAATCCCGATCATTGAATGCAGTATGCCAAGCACCAACAGGCTGCACTGAAGACAAAACAAGTTGTTACTGAATGAAAAGGTGTTAGCGGCAGGTAGGTTTATGATAATAACGTTATAATCATTTTGAAATATTAGTGAAATCTTGTCTAACAGCGGAGCCGTGTAACACAGACTGTTCACTCTCAAGCGCACGGAGGGATGATAGGTACGTCGACATGGACAAAAGCAATCGGACTAAAGGGCCGATCGAAATAAAAATGCGTAATGTAAACAAGCCAATTGGAATATTGTGATATTGTGATTGGATTAAGCTCAGTCAGAATGAAATTGTATTCCGATTGATAATCCGATCGATATGCGTGTACACACTAGTCAGGATCAAGTTACTCCGAATTTGGCAAATTGACCCAAGTGCGAGCCTGACGTAAATACATCGGGAAGCAAGACTGTTGGTGCTCCCTGGTACAACCTTTCTTTTCAAAACATTAAACGCGCTCATAATTGTTATTTATTCAATAATGTTTCAACCGTAATTAGAACCTTGTGCAAGTCCAGCCTGGGCTCTCGAAAGACAAACGAAGTTGTACTATACTGTAGTTTGTGGCTTTAGCCCAAAACCTTTACAGTTTTTTACAGAAAACTGTAAAAGTGCGGAAAGCCTGAGTTCCTTTAAATCGAGATTAAAAACACATTTGTTTGAAGTTGCCTTTGAATGTTCTAGTTAAACTGTTTTACTGTTTTTAATGTTCTTTTTTGTTTCTCCATTCTATCCCTACTTGTTTTTATTCCTATATTTTAATCATGTAAAGCACTTTGCATTGTCTCTGTACTGAATTGTGCTATATAAATAAATTTGCCTTGCCTTGCCTTTGTTTACTATTTTTTGTTGTTCAGTAAAGACGGAAGTTTTTCTTCTTTGTTTTTATTTTAGGGAAGAACAGCGCATCTCGGAGTGGACCATTCTAATCCAATTATTTTTTTGTTTGGCATTCGGATACATTTCAATCCAATCCTGAAATGTTGTGCATGTAAACATAGTTAATGCCTCTGATGAAAAATCAGTCCTCTACTGAAATGCTGAAAAGGAAGGCAAACAATAACAGAAGGGCTTCTTAAAGCTCCTCTATAGTTAGAATAAATTAATGAATGATTTACAGTCTGAAACAAAACAGCTTTTTTCTCAATTACAGTGGACACAGCTTTTATTTATTTTAAAAGAAAAAAGCTGATTTTGTGATGTGATACATTTATTATATCCTCTGTCCAAAAGGTTGAAGATTTTGCTCTTTTTATAGTTTTTTTGTGTTGCTGAGAATTAGTACTCTGTATCTTTGGTCTGTTTCAGAGAAATCGTAGTTTTATTTTACCACATATTTTTGTCTTAGGTAAAAATGGGTTTTGTATTTACAGGTCTAAATCCAAATCAGCTCACATTACTATCGGCAGATCAGAGCTTCACAGAAACTCTGATCACAGAGTTCATTTTTTATTATTATTTTTTGTTTATAATCTAGCAGACATTTTCTCCACCCATCTGAGTTTAAGACGCTAAGTATTGCAGTAAAGCTAAAAACCAAAGCTACAGTATCTATGACAATAGGTTATGAAACAGTATTTGGATGATCAACTACAGCTGAAGATGTTTTTACGATGGTAGAAATCCGCTTTAGTGTCCAGTAACTCTGGCCCTTTCTCTGGTATTTATTTAAGAGATCTTTATACAATAATAAGATTTTAGCTGTTGTAAAATCTTTAGTCATTTACCAAAATGTCCACAGCTGGCCAATGTCTAGTCTCCAAAAGTTACATGAAAAACAAACAAATTATTCCTTTGTGTTCAAATAATTAAATCATTTCTTAAAATAAATAAGTAGAATTAATTAATTATAACTATAATAAATAAAGTGAAATAATAAGTAAAGCAATACTAAGAAAAAATAACCTCAACTACAAATTGCTGCAGATTTCCAAACGGTGTCTAGAAATTAATCTTTGTAAACTTTGTTAATAAAACCCTATTAGTTTTTTTTCCCAGTAGAAAATAAAAAATATTGACTTTAATCTTAACTACAGAAGCAGTAGCACCTAAGGCAGGCCAAAGAAAGTACATGTCACTTCGTGCAGTCCATTCAGTGCCTCAGATGTGACTCTAACCACCGTCTGCACTTTTCTTGACAGGATGACAACAGCTTAGACGAGACGGAGCAACGCTCAGACATCACGAGCGAGACATTGCATAAGTTGGTTTGTCGCAGTAACCCGAGCGGGTTTCGCCGCGCAGAAGCGCCCTGCCGCTGCAGGACCGAGAAGTGGGGCAGCATGACCTTGTTGCTAATCTGTCTGATCTCCCACCCCTCATGGTTGTGAGTAATGCACTGCAGGACATGCTGCAGAGTCCAAAGGAACAGACAGTTTGGGGATATTGGGGCATATGGTGATTACATTACCCCTCCCTGGGCAATCCTTCACCTGCTGACCCGTGTGGATATAAATTACCAAAGGAGCCATTTAGGCTTTCCTGTGTTTCGTAGTTTGTGCCTTTAGCCCATAAAATACCGTCTTTGTTCATAGAATGAGTTTATTTTAATGTAATACGAGGTATTTTATGGAGTTGGGACGGTTTTGTGTGGATGGCAGAAACAGATAAAGGCATACAAAGTACAAGTAATTCTGCTGTATGAAAAATAAACCTGATTATTTGTGGTTATGAGGGAATACAGCATAAAACTAGTAGAAATCATCTTTTTTTTTGCTTGTTTGTTTTTTGGGGGGACTTTTGCCAAAAGCTCTCCTTACACAATGGGATGGACTCTGGATGGATGGATGGATGGATGGATGGATGGATGGATGGATGGATGGATGGATGGATTTTCAAAGACAATGTGACGAGTAAAAAACACAGGATTTTTTTTTACCGATCAATATCTAGAAAACTTGAATCCAATTCCAAAGTACTCCGAGCCTGCACGTCGTGATGAAGAGGTAAGCTAACAAACAAACTGAGCAAATAAATAAGACATGAGCTTGAAGGAGGCGGCCATCAAAGGCCAGGCGAGTCTGTGACGATAACAATGCTGCTATTTTTACAAGCAGCGGCAGCCGTGGTGACAGAGAGCAAAAGGGAGAGAAGAAAAAGCAAGAGAAAGAGTGCTGTGAGAGGGGGCAGAAACAGAGTCGATTGTCATCTCCACCCAAATCAGATCGTGTATTTCTTTTCTGTTTCAGAGGACAGAGAGGGGTGTTCAGGGGCAGAAAAAAAAAAGGACAAAGCCTCACTTGCACCCATTCGCCCGCCGTAACCGCCACAGGACTTGAACTGTGGCTAAAAGCTGACTGGTTACACATCGGAGAAATATGCACTAAACATGGGTGCTTCCTGTTTCGGAGAGAAACCGAGTGTCAGCCGACGTTATAAAGCGACATGACATTTGAGATGCACAGTGTCGGCCCTCCCTTTTGACCTCAACACCCTCCCTCACCCGTCTTTTTACTTTCATCCACTCTCACATTAGTCTCCAGCACAAAAGGCCACAGTGATACAGTACGACAGTACTTAGTGACTCCCCGGTGACTGCAGAGGAAACTAATTTGCTTTATAAAAGCACATCATACAGAGACCCTCTACTTGGTGTCCAACTTAGACTTATGGGGGTACAGAATATTTAAGAAGTTGTTTTTTCCCCCCTCTCATGTAATTTAAAAAAGGGTTTTCAACAGGTAACATGAAAATGGCCCCAAAAGCTTTTGGTTACCTTGGGCTTTCACCAGTCAATCGCTTAATAAAGCCAACATCATCGAAGCAGCAAATACCAGAAGCAGCGGTGGTCAGAAGGACTTCAGCTTAAAGTCGGCTTCAACCGCTCCATTCCTCCTCAATCACGCCTAGTCGGCAAAAATGTATCTCAGGTTGGGCTTGAAAGTCAGATGAAAGAGGCTATAAAACATCAATTAATGTTTGATGTTTTTGAGGCAAAGTGGATAGTTCCACTCTTTAACATATTACTATAGGTAATCTCGGCCCACATGCATAGAGAACGGATGCCGGTCCATTCACCCTTTCACCATCTTTGCAGTTTTGGTTGTCTGATACCAAAAAACAATGTGTGCGATATTTTGTACGGACCATGCGTCAATTTGTGCACATCTTATAAACTTCATACCTGCCAAATAGATCTTTCTTACCAGAGTTCAATGTATCACGTATTGCCATTCTTTACCTAAATCCTCACGTTTAGCCCACTTCTAACCCAAAGAAAAACTACACTATTTTAAATTTCAATATAAAACAAGCTGAATTATTGTTTAGCATTGCTTCTATAATAATTATCTGAAACTTACTGTTGTTGGTTACAAATTTGGTAATTTCTTTCACTTTCAGAAATATTTATTTCAGTCTGCTGGTGAAGATTTTCAGTCATGATCAATCCAAAAAAAAAAAAAAAACGGGTTAAAAATAAAAACAACTTCACTTCTACTCTGAAGCTGAAGACATTTCGCTTCCCATGCAGGAATTCAAAATGTCTTGAGTAGTGTAGTGTTCAGTTCACCGCACTGAACTGCATACATCTCCACTCGTCTTAGGCTTGGGAGTTTTGTCCTTAGGCTGGACCAGCCTCTGTTGGGGGTCCTGTTGGGTTTGAAATTTACTGGGACTTTGTGTTTACAGAAAGTCCTACTGAGTTTTTAAGAGACTCCAGTAACATATGGAATGACGATGTTTCTGCCCTTGTTCTTCTCCCCGTTCTGTTCTGCGGCGGGTCTTTTGCATTTTTATGCCGATTTGACAAAAGTCCAGTTAGAGTATCCGCAGGTTTGTAGAGTGTCTTTGACGTGTTTCTGTTCCTTGTTGTTCCCTTCTGTCCAAGTACGGACATGTTCGGCTCGATGGTGTAAGGTTCTGATGATGGAAAGTTTTTGTACCAGTGGGTGGTGAGAATCAAAAAGAAGATATTGGTCCGTGTGAGTATGTTTCCTGTAGACTTCAACATTGAGGCTTCCATCTCTTTCTGTGCTCACCAAGCAGTCCGGAAAGGGTAGCTTGTTGTCGTTGGCATCCTCTCTGGTAAACTTGATGTTCTTGTCCACTGGGTTGATGTGTCAGGAAAAAGCTTCCACTTCTTTTGCCTGGATTTTGACCCACGTGTCGTCCACATATCTGAACCGGTGGCTTGGTGGTATTCCTCTGAAAGAGTCCAATACTCTCTTTTCCATTTCTTCTATGTAAAGGTTGGCCACAATCAGTACACATTGGCAGAAAGTTCACATTTTGGACAGAGAAGACAGATAGTTTGAGAGAGGAGTGAAGGAAGGCATTTACGTAAAGCGAGAAAAACTTGGAACTCCACACTACTCCAGACATTTTGAATTGAGAAAGCTTCCTTGATGGGAAGCAAAACGTCTTCAGCTTCTGAACAGAAGTCCGGTTGTTCTGTTTTTTAAGCTTTTTTTTTGGATTTGTTTCAGTAACTCACCAATAAGGTCAAACCAGAGAAACAAAAAAATATGCTGTGGTTAAGTATGAGTAAAGCAAGATAAATATGTCAGGGTGACAGAATAATAGGAAAGAAACAGTGGTAGAATGGGACAAAATGAAAATGCGTTGGTAGAAAATGCAGGTACACATTGTCAGACGGGGCGATCTGACCCAGACCCATGGATACCACTTTAGCTTCTGTCTGTTTTTCATTACTGCAAAGCTGTCCTGTTACGTCAAAGTACAAGCTAATGTAAAATAACAACAGTATGTTGGGTATAACTTAATTCCCCCATAAAGAGATACAACCTCTTGCACTTTTTCATATTAGTGACATTAAAACAACAAACTTGAACTAAACAAATAATTTTATGGGGTTGTTATGAGACCAACAAACACAAAGTAGAGAATAGCATTGGGTTTTGGAATATTTTTCTCAAATGAAAATTGGATAATAACTGATTAAAACCATTAAACGCACTGACGTAAAAAGCCAACATTGAAATTGTACGCAGGTGGAGCTGCGGAGATCAGCAACTCCAGTGGGGGAATCAATCAGCAGGACAATGCTCTCCACAAGTCTGGCAAGAGCGGTGGAAGGAAAGTCGTTGTTAAAAGGAGGGCTTTTATAAGACTTGTTTGCAGGTTGCTGGAAGCCACGCAGGAGGCACAGGAAACATGTGGAAGAAGGTGCTCTGGTGAGACGACATCAAACATGAACTTTGTGGACAACATGTAAAATGTTAGCAAGATGGGGAAAAAAACTGAGTATTCCATCCCCAAGGTTAAACATGGTAGCGGCAGCATCACCCTATGGGCATACTTTAGTTCAGCAGAGAAAAGGAGGTTGGTTAGAGTTGACGGGAAGATGTTTGGAGCTAAATACAGAGCAGTCTGAGAGGAAAACCTTTTAAAGGTTGCCAAAGACCTAAGCCTGAGGTGGAACTTCGTCAAACCCCAAGACCTACGAAAAGAGCTACAATACAGTAGTTTAGATCCAAGCATAATTATGTTCTAATCTGTGGTAAGAGCTCAGAACTGATGTTTACAGATGCTCTCCTTCCAAGCTGGCTGAGCTTGAGCTCTTTTGCAAAACAAATGGGGAATAATTTAGTCTCCTGACATGCGAAGACATTAAGCTTATGTAGAAATATAACCCAAAAGGCTTGCTTCTGTAATTTTAGCAAAAGATTGTGACCCAGGTGGGCTTAAAATGCATGTCACACAACATTTTCATTTGTTAAAAAAATAGAATAGAATAAATTAAAAAAAACATGTACTTTGATCCTCCATTTCACAACTATGCACTACTTCACGTTGCGTCTAAAATCCCAACAATACACTCTAGCGTTTGGGGTTGCAACGTGCCAAAACAATTTGCAGTTTGGAAATACTTTGAATGCCCCTGCAGGTTATAATGTCCAATATGCATGTTTTTTTTTTTTTTTTCAAATATAAATCAACAAGATGAACTACCTGAAAACTTAGGTAGTGATTACGTATGTTATCTTTAGATTTTCTCTTGAGGGGTGTCAAAGTGCGGGTGCTGTTGCAGTAAGTGTGGATCCTCAACCTCCTTTGCAGCAAAAATTGAAATATAAAGTCAGAGTAAGTAAGCAATGATGGACGATGTGCATCCAAAAATAAAACAAAAAACAAAAACAACAGCAGCAGCTCTTGACTTGAGTCAGCATGATGAGGAGCAGTATGAAATGGCTTTCTGTGAGAGGGAATGCGTGTGATGCGCATTGTCTGAGCTCACTTTGCCTGCCAGAGCCTCTGCTCGTCTCAGAGCTCGGGGCAGAGCTGGAGAAGAGTCCGATGCTTCTCTCCGGATCATTACACCACTGCTGCCGCTAAACACAGAGAGAAGGAGGCGGCAGAGCTGACTCAAAGCATCTCTGTCTTCAGCCTCTCCAATCTTCTCATCTCACTGGCCCGAGAAGAGATTGCATTCTTCTTTCTTACACACCCACAAAAATACACCCCACCCTCAATTAACTCCCCATTAACAGGCTGCTATCTTCTGCGGCAGCGCACCCATTTCTTTTAATACACGGATAACCACCCGAACCTTTTGCATCGTTTACGTTAGCAGGTTTCTTAGCATTTCATATAAAAAGGTTAATCAGTAATATATGGCACGTTTATAGCTCATGATTTATAGCTCATGATTTAAGACAAAAATACACATTCTCTAATTGCTTTTATTTCTAACATAAGAAACAGCAGTTACTAAAGCTACAGCTGAAATATTATAACATTGATTATTGCAATTATAACAATGTTATCAGTAACATTTAATTGTTGTTGTTTTTGATGCACACACACACGTGAGCAAAAAGAAACCCACCAATCAAGACTTTCCCTGACATATACAGGTTTCCGATCTACAAAACCCGGCCCGCCCATTCCGATTTTGTTTCCCCCTATGGGCTATAACTCATAAAAGGGAAAGTAAAACATTGTTTCATAAAAGTAGCAGTTTTGAATTGAAAAGAAACAAGTTTGAGTAAAGACTCAAGTCTCTAATGACTAAATAAAACATTTTCTCATCAAATCCATGAGATCTAGTGCACCCCTAACTGCATCCCTGTGGGTTGGGAATCCAAACTTAAACTGTTTGTCCTTAGGCCTAAATAACCATGAATTTTTAACAATTATCTTTCGGTCGTTTAACATTTAATTCCCTATCTAAAAAAAAATGTGCAAAAGGCTGATTTATGCTATTTTGAAAATGTATCGAATGTAAAATTTGCCCTATCAGAAGTATAAACAGGTTTCACACTCTGAGAAAAATAACATTGAGATATTAAAGCTGAATTTCTGAGAAGTTCTAACAAAGGTCTTTTTTGTTTTCTTTGTAATGACTAAGTTAACACGTGTTTATCTCCGTCTTCATATAAAGTCCACTCCTCCATTATATGTTGCATTTGGACTTCTCACTCCGAGCTGAAGAATTTGTAATAATGATATGATTTGATTTGAATTGATTAATGTATTAACATGTCCTGCACCAGAGTATGCTGCCCAGCCTACATAGGCACACAAGACGCTGTACAACAAATGAATGAGCAACTCAACATGAATCACAAAACACGACAGAACATGTACAAAAGCTGAAAAGAATACCAAGTGTACATTATAGAGGCTACAACTCTCTATCTTTGTTGCCAAACCTTAAATGAATGCTGCTATAACAAGAGCTTCTTCCTTAAATAGCAAACTTGACAAATATATCTGTATCAGTCGACCAAAACAAATCGGGGGTTTTCTAACGTCTCTGTTTAAATAAATACCAAGTCTTAAGTGAGCACCTTTGTCTTCATGAGTTTGGCTACCAAAGCTCTTCCTACTGAGTTTGACAGAGCCTTTGTTCTCTCAATAAAGTGCCTATTTTCATTTAAAACTAAAACTAAATATTCCTAGGAGCTACTTAATCTTTGATCCACACTTAAAACACAAAATGTCAAACATTTTCTGTAATTCAGTCTGTTTTTGCAACCAGCACAATATCATCTGCATATTACAAAATATTCAAGTTCAAACGCTCAAAACTAATGCCTAAGTTAGCATTCTTAATTTCTTCAGCTAGGTCATTACTATAAAGAGCAAAGAATGTTGGTGAAAGTATATCTCCCTGTTCCTCTCCAAAAGGAATGGGAAACCAAAGATAAATGTGATCAATACAAGTCTGTGGACAAGTTGACAATATTTTTTAAGTTTTTTGGGGGGGGGGGGTCCTTACATGTTTAAAAACAAGAATTAGACAATTAATTTAATTCATAATTCCATTAGGTTTGTTTTAACCTCTAGAATTTCATCACCATATCTTTTTTAATCATGTACATCCATTTTCCTATACAACAGGTCAAATAATTGACTACAACAGCATTGAATACTTTTCAAGTTCATCCCTAACTTCCAATCGAGACTTTTGGCACATTTCAAATGACTGAAAAATCCACTGGACAATTTCTTTTCACTGTTTGCTTCAGATCTGGTCATTTCTACTAGAGCAAAAAGTGTGTAAACCTTAAACTCAAAACAAGTTATAACGTCAAATAGTAGTGTCACAATAGTATCAGCAAACAGCATTTGGCTTCTTTAAAAAATAAAAGAATGATAAAAAAGATCAATTAAATCTTCACTGTTTATCTCAAACTTGTATCAAAAGTTACTCCAGAAGAAATATTAACAAATTAAACTAAATATTTCAAATATGAAATATGACTATTGAAATCCCCATCATATATATATATATATATATATATATATATATATATATATATATATATATATATATATATATACACATAATCTGCCAGAATGAATCAAAGCCAATAGGTGATAAAAAAAATATTTAAGGCTTAGTAAAACTGCCGTTTGAAATCTTTTATTTCTGCTACTTAAGTGCGATTTGCGTTGAAGTCTCAAATTCAGATGGTTATCTCTGCCATGTACTCACCTTTATCTTCTACTGCTTTGCACCCATATCTATCAATTCAATTACCCATTTCTGATTTTTTTAAGGTTTAAAAAGGGCTGCTTTGTTTTTATATAAAGATAAGTACCTCCCTTATGGCAAATTATTATTTTTTTGCTTATGTCAGCTGCATAGCAGTACAGAACCATCTATAAGAAGCTGGTTGGTATGATTTGTGGATATCATTGGTGTGCTAATCCCAGTGTTGGGGGAAAAAAATGAAAAAGTCAGCGTTTGTCTGAGGGTGAAAGAAGCTGGGCAGGTTGAGTAAAAATGCTGACAAAAGCACTAGTTAGGACTGCAGCCCAGCAGATTAGCTCCAAGGTTATGCTCAACATATTTACAGGAAGTATTTAGCAATCAGGCAAAACATTATGACCGGTGTAAGCATCCTATCTAGTCTGCAGCTTACTTAGCTCCTTATGAAACAAACTGTGACAAACTCTGCTTTCAGACACCTTTCAATGAGAATCAGCATCAGAGTCAGCTTGTCTGGACCTCACAGTTTTGAAAATGCTCTAACCTAACCACCCATCCTCCTCTACAGAACATCTGTACATCTTTGCAGAGCCTGGTAACACCCACTGCGTTTGCGCCCCATCCTCATGGACCAAAGGTCTGCAAGCTGCGGCTCTTTAAACTTTTGGTCAAAAATGGTAAAGAACCAACTAATGTTTTTCAAAACAAATATAAAGCAAATTCTGCAGTTTTCCGTGGAATAATTGCATTGAATTTCTGCAACCCAATGACACTAAAAACCATCAGGCATATTCTTTTAGATCTATTTTTACCTGCCATGAGGCTGGAGACAACTATGTGCTCTATTTTACATAATTTTCTACACATATCATCATCCCATGGAAGGATATGTATTCATCCTCTTTTTGTAAACACTTAAATATCTAAGATAATCAAATATCTATTAATGGAAAAAAGACTTTTACCAAACAAAATTGCCCTTATTTTAAAAAAGTAATTGTACCCCCTTGTTAAACAATGAATCATACGCCCAGGCCTGATTACTTCCTGAACAGTGGAATCATTAAATCTCTTAAACAGAACCTATCTGATGTAGGGCTGGGCAATATGTAGAGATTTTAAAAATATCGAGTTTTTGTAAAAGAGACATAAGATAAGACTATATCGTTCATATCAAGATGGTCTTGAGTTAGAATTATACTTTTGTGTATCCAGTAGGTTATTTTACAGCCGTATTTTTCGGACCATAAGGCGCACCAGATTATAAGGCGCACTAAATATTCTTCGCAAGTGTGTAATATCACACCCCTCCGCGTACACAGCTCTTTGTAGCTCTCTCCTGAGAGGGAGAGCTATCCGTCTCTATCGGGACGACAGAGTACTTGGACTTCACGGCCCTGTTTCTAACATAAGGCCAAAATAAACTTTGCTTTTATATTGAATTAACTTACTAGGTTTATTGTTACTAGAGCGTACTCCGGGCGTGGCCTGCCTTACATGAATGCACCTCTAGTTCAAGCATTACCGTCAGGCAGTCTTGTAGACAGCTCAGGGGGGCCGATCAGGTAGTGACAGAGTGTACCGTGATGTTCTGAATATCCATTGACAGATTTTTGAGCGCATTGTACCGCATAAAAATCGGTCAGTAAGCACAACGGTAATCACATATAAGGTGCATCAGATTACAAGGAGCACCATCAATGTTTGAGAAAATGGAAGGATTTTAAGTGCGTCTTATAGTCTGAAAAATATGGTACAGTTTGTTAAAACAATGGACCTGTGAGACATTTGGGATGAAGCTTTGATTCAGAGATGCCTTTCATAATTACTTTATGAAAAGAAAAACATATCAAGATAAATATAATATATCGGAATTGAGCCCAGAAATATTGAGATGTTGTTTTTGGTCCATATGTCCCAGCCCTAGTCTGACGACATGAAGTAGGCGATTTCTTTTTCACACCAACAGAAAAAAAGCTTTAGATTGCCTTTTTTTCTTTTAATAAATTAAACCATTAGCGCCCTTTATTAAAAGTTGTTTGGTCTGAAACATTTTAAATATAGCTTGTCACCAATAGAACGACACCTCAATGTCAGAATTTCTATTCCTTTGTTGTAATTTTAGAATAAATGAACATCCACATGCTTCTGATGGCCTGATCAGTTACTCAGATTGTTTTTTTTTCCACCCCTCGTTTCTTTCTCTCTTTATTCCCGCTTGTAGATCAAAGTCCTCCCTTAAACGTGTTAATTTGTATTCTGTAAGGCAGTAGCAGAATATTTGAGCTATATGTGAGAACAATGCATGGATTTCCCAAAGACAAAATGGCAACACCGGGAAGGTTTGTGCCGAGGACCAGGCCAAACAGGTCAATAAAGATCCTCAGAAATCATTTCTAGCCAAATTCATATATATATATATTTTTTTAAAACGTGTGATCTGTTCGATGTGTACTGTTAAGAGCGTATTTTAAGTCTCGTTAATTTCTGACAGACCTGATATATCCGCTGTTACTCTCCCCTGAGGAAGACACCAGGCAGACAGACTCATGGGGGCCATCAGGACCCACTGCGATCCAGATGCAGCTTAGAATCTGTCAACATCTGTTTCATACCAGCTGATGATCAGTTGGCATCTTGTGATACCACGAAACCAAAATATATGTGTTATTTGTATTTTTCTCTCTGTGTAATCTCTAAAACTGTATATTCTGTGAAATCCTGCATTGAAATTCATAGTTTAATTACCAGATGTGTACTGGACTGCATCTGTATGAATGAAAGTAAACGGCTTTATGTTGTGATTTGTGTCTGTTTCTGCTCACGTGTGGTGTTTCACGGCTGCATCCCCTCATACCTTGATTGGCTCTGTGCTGAAACGGATCTTCCTGGAAGGGGGCGGGTCCTCCTCCACAGCCAGCCCGGGAATCTCCAAGCAGCTGGACTCAGGCTCGTAGGGCTCATCGGCCTCCTCCTCCTCCTCCTCCTCCTCCTCCTCTTCATCCTTCTGACTTTCTCCATAATCGTCCCCCATGGTGCTGCAGGTGCTGATGTTTGCGAGGTCATAGTCCGACTTGCCGTCCCTCTGAGTCCTGTCCTCCTCGCCCTCCTTCTCCTCCTCCTGTGTGAGCTTCTGGTCGGTTTTTGGGGAACTTTCCTCCTCTGCGCCGGCTTCTCCGTTCTCCACAGACCCGTGGGGGTCGCCCTGCAGGGTTGTGCTGTTTGGCCCCTTGGCCCTAGGTAGGTTTTCATGTTGGACAATCTCTTTGGCCTCCACACCAACATCTACGACTGTTTTTTCTCTCTGTTCGGTGGGTTCTCCTGCGTTGCTTGAATGTTCAGTAGTCGGGGGGCACTTGCCGGCACTCTTGCCTCCATTTAACCCTTCGGATGGGGGGGTGACCCTCCCTCTAAGGCCCCTGGGAGGCCCCTCTCTCCCCTTTTGATTGCTCGTCTCTTCCTCTTGGTGGCCTGACGCAAAGGCACTGACCCTCTTGGTGATTATCTTTGAGTTCAACACCCCCACCTTGGCGCTGACCCCCCTGGTGGGGAGCGGGGGCGTGGAGGACAGCCGGTGAAGGTTGTTCCGGAGCTCAGCGGCCCTCTCAAACACGGCGCTGAGCTGGCTCACCGTGGGGGACACGGCCTCGCTGGTGTCCAAGCTGTCCAGGGACTCCGTGCTGCCGTTGAAGCGAGACACCATGTCCAGCCTGCCGTCCTGGAAGCCGGGGACCTTGTCGGTCTTCAGCAGCACCCTGGTGGTGCTCAGCTTCTCCATCCTCTCCTGCTTCTCCTGCTGCTGCTGCTGCTCGAAGATGCGGCGCGTCTCCTGCAGCTTGGAGTAGCTGGGCGAGGAGGCCCGCTGGTGCCCGTTCTCGGCTTTGGGGTCGAACTTGCTGACGCGCTCGGACACGGTGGAGCCGAGCTTGAGGAGCGCGCTGTGGTCCACGTTTTCGTTCAGGCTGCCGGCTCTGGGCAGGGACAGCCGCACCGTCCTGGCGCCGTCGTCCGCCTCCGCGTCCCCCCCGGTCGTGGTCTGCATCTGCTGGAACATGTTCTTGATGCGGTGCACGTTGGAGCCGTACCTGCGGCCCCGGGGGCCCTCCTGCACGTCCCCGTTGGACGCGCCGTCTTTGACCGGCTTCAGGGCCTGCATCCCCGCCTCGTACGCGTTCCTGTGCGGCGACGGGCTCCTGAGCGTGGAGCCGGTGCTCTTGGATGTGGATTCGGTCTTCATCATGATCGGGTCAGGCGTCGCGACGGATGCTCAGCGACCTCATGTCTCCCTCGGAGCTCCCCCCCACTCCCAGAATCTGTTCCCCTGCGCCCCGGCGGCAGACCCCAGCGAGGTGGCGCCCAGCCCGGACTAAACACAAACAACAGATCGCATCAAAGGCCTCCCTGCATCCGCTGCAATTGTCAGAGAAAGTGAGCACGATGCATCTGTCATTAGCTCGCATGCAGACACGCCGATGCAAACCTTAACCTCCCCTCCCCACCCCGGATATTTGCAGTTATCATGCAAATATCTGCGCGGGAGGAACGGCGCAGAGATGAGCGGCGGATTTAGCCCCAAACCGACGACAGATTGCTTACGTTTAATCCCCCTTCGGAGGCAGCATCATTTTGATCTCTTCATTCTGTGAGCTGCAGATTTCTGGTCCTCCTGTAGCAGCAGACTGCTGCTGCTGCTGCATGCAAGAGGCAGCTCCCGGGTCATAATGCCCACCGGCGACACTACAATCCACAGTAAAGGTCTCCATAATAAAATCTACAAGCGCCTTTTGGAGAAGTCCAAAAGTGCTAGAATCCAAGAAATAAACAAGTCATTCAGAATATAAATTATGGAAGCCAACACTGGCCGCCAGCAGTCTGAATATTTTTAGATGTTTATCTCAAGGAAAACAATAGCATTGTTTTGGTCTCTAGATAACTTTTTTTTATTATTATTATTTAACCAGGGGAAAAAAATCCCATTGAGATTAAAACACATTTTTTCAAGGGAGTCCTGGGCAAGAGGCAGCAAAGTTACACATTAAACAGAGATACATTAGATTAAATGACAGGTACATGAAAAAAAAAAAAACATATCAAGTAAAACAATTAAACATAACTGAGGCTGTCTCAAATTCTCTCATTTTCAACTTAAAAGCATTTAAGGATAAAAACTCAGTCAACTTCCTGTCTCATCGTTAAAACAAACTCCACACACAAGGAGCTGCGTAGATAAAGGCTTTGTTCCCTGGCTCTGTGCGGGCAAAAGGAACAGTGAGCATTGCAACTGCTGATCATTGGATCTCAGGGCATGGAGGCCATGCTATTGAGGGTACATGACTTTAGTCTACATGACAACGATCCATTAAAAAACAGGATTGTTTTTTTGTTTCCGTTAACACATCTATATCAATCCCAATCAAACAACCTGTGCAGGCGTACAAACATTCCCTGCTTAAAAAAGGAGCCACTATGTCCTATTATGCACGTCAGGAGTGCTTCCTCAAATTGGCAGATTCTGTTTTTCTTGCGTACACGACAACGGAGCGTACACAATTCGTTCATTATGTTGCACACTGAAAACTGATTTTTTTTTATTGTGTTTTTGTCAGAGAAAATGCACCTGATGGGGTGTAGACACACTCAGTAACACAACAAATGCTTTCAGTTTTAGCAACAAACAAAAAAGATGACCTGTGCACAAGGTGTATGATCCGGATTTAAACGTAGGTAATCTATATTCATATGAAGCAAAAACTGCTCGGGATAAATGAGACCTAGTATTATACATTTATAGGCAGGATATTTTGATATCTCACCTGAAAAAGTGAGACTGTTTGTTTACATTTTAGTTTGATGATTTATGCATTTAAATATCGTATTGTGTTTTTATTTATTGATATATATTAAATTGACTTATTTTCTTTTTTATATTAATTAGTACCATGGATTGTGGCACTTTTGAACTTTCGCAGGTTTGAGGAAAGGACTAACTGTTAATAAAAACAGTGTAAATGAAGACAATAAAATGTACATAACACAAATAGGTTTCTTATATATTTATATTTATTTATTTATTTGTTTTTTCTGAGCACCACACACCTAGTTATTGCAGCAAGGGGAATCGTGAATGGCTTTACTACTTCCCCTACTTATTATGCAAACATATTGTAATTACTTATTAGGTAATACATAATACCTAGACCAGGGGTCTGCAACCTTTACGACCCAAAGAGACATCCTTACCCTCAGTCCATCTAAATAAAACTCACTTAGAGACACAAATGTTACTCGACATTTTGAAAAAAGACAACTTGTAATTTTTTTTATAAATATCTACTATAGTAAATGTGTTGTCATTTTCAGTCAACCACCATTTTATTTATTTTTAATTTTATTTATTTATTTATTAGTTTGTACAATATGACTTTTGCAAAAGGAGGACAGTAACAATATCTACTGCAGGATGCGGATATTTGCGGAAAATGATGTAAATTTTAAAAAATCACATAGTTTTCAACCTAATAACACATAAAATATTTTTTTTTTAAAGTTACTGGGACTGTTAGTTTCATTCTGTTGTGGAAATTCGATGCATTTATTTCATGGGGGGAAAAAACTGCAAAACTGCTAAACGTTGCAGTTGTTATTTCAGGCGAATCTGTATTCAAAAACATTAGTTGGTTCCTCATCATCTTTAACCTAAGTTCTTACGGATGATTGTGGAAGGTCCAAAGAGCCACTCGTGGTTCCGGAACCGCAGGTTGCAGACCTTTCCTAAACCTTATATCTTTAGACAATCTAAAAAAAATCTCCACATGTGGACTAACCCGACGGCTTTAGGACCCAGTACAATCTCGCGTACGTCAAACCCTTTTGGCCAATAGCGCGCCCCTTATTTGCAGACCAGATTGTTGCTTCCTGCATTGTGCATCTTCACTGACAGACATGTTCAGTGCTGTGGCCATTACTAGAAAGCGTTCTCTTTACGTTCAGCTGTAAAACAAGACCCCCCCCCCCCCATACACACTTTCCATCGTCTGCAAGAGGGCGGTTTTAATTGCAAAGGCATTTAACTGCGTCATATATAAGATGCAATATAAGGGACAGAACTACCTTATTTCCAATTTAGTTTTACATGTCAAGACGGCCTTCTCCTTAAAAAATAAATCTAAATCTAACATTAAGATTTAGACAACACATGTCTGTGTTTTTGTAAACCTGTGGCTAAATTTAAATCATTTTAAACCATGATCCTTTGTTTTGTCCCGGTGCATAAAACTGACATTTTTAAACGTGCATGTTTCAGAATGGAGGAAATGCACTGTTTGGATGCTATTCTATGAACAAAAGTTGTTCTGAACAGTGTAAACGGACCGCAGAAGACGCCTAGTTTTCATTTTTATAAGGAACATCAGGTGGCACAATGCACTCACTTTTTGTTTATATTGTTTGACAACACATAGGGATGATAGGCAAAATGTGGCTGGACTAAATCGTCTGATGGCACTGAGAAAGACGACGTGGCAACGGACAGGAAAGCCCAAGGAGTGGGAATGTTGGAGAAGTGTTGAGCAGGTCTGAAACAATAAACAGGTGGAAAACATGTTAAACATTCAGCCCCCTTGACTTTGTAGGATCACCTTTTGCTTTAATTACATCTCCGTGTCTTTTGGATAGATCTTTCTCAGCATCGTGTGTTGAGATGCTGAAACTTTTGCACATACTTTTTCCTGAAAAATTGCTCAAGCTCTGTTTAGTTGGACGAAGATTCCCATTGGGTTCTGGGCTTTGACTGGGCCATTCTGACGTTGTAGGTTTTGATCTAAGCTATTCAATTGTAGCCTCCCCTGTTGAAAAGTGAGCCTGGGACCAAATCTCAAGTCTTTTGCTGCCTCTAATAGGTTGTTTTTCCCAGGATTGCCTTGATCCTGCCACCATCTGGTTTCACGGTGGAAATGATGTGTTCACAGAACAGCTTCAGATTAAACTGCATGCCGGTGGACTCAATCAGCCTCTTGAAGCAAATTGGTTTCACTGGGTTTTGCTTTAGGGGAATCAGGAGGGCTAAATGCGAAGGCTCATCGCATGCAAAAAAAAAAAATAAATAAATAAAAAATTGAATTTGAAACTATTTTTAATTTTTCCTTCCACTTTCCAAGTATTCACTACAGTTCTCAGTTTCCAGACCGGATGTTGTTAGGTGAGTGAGGCAAAAATAACTCAGACATGAGTTTAACTGTGGCCAAGCCCCCACCCCCTGCAGTTGGCTCCGTCAGTCAAAGGCCAAAACAAGATGGCGGGATTCAGGAGCTGGCTTTTCATTTCAGCAGGCAAGTTTAACACTGAAACATTAAGCTTCATGTCATTACAGAAGCCAGTTCAGGCTTCCTGTTTTAGATTTAAGCCTGCATCTTTGAATGGAGACGTCATCAATGATTTCAGCTCAGCCGAGCTGTGACTAAGTAACTGACTGGAGTGGATCGCTTGACCCAGATTTTATGGTTTTGGTCAACATTTTTACCTTAGACATAACATCTTTGCTGTGCTATCTTACTTCCACTCAGTCGTTGCTGCCAGCTTGTGTGGGGTCAGAGCAGAAATCAAAGTCACCATTCCTGTGGGGAGGCTGTTTACGTATGAAGTGATGAGAGAGTATTTCCAGAATGTCTTTGAGCCCTTGTCAAAACTCTACGGTCAGTATGGTGTTCTCATTTTTTTGCAAAAATGAACAGAGGCTGGGAAAAGAGACAATTTTCTCACACCGTTACATATTTTTACATGTTATACAGCTGGGCTCCTGCACGATGACCCCATGATTTTCAAGTGCAACAAGCAGGGGTTTCCTGACCTCCCAGAGTGGCTGCGCTTCATCCAAAGGCAACCCGATGATAATGGCTTCCTGTACGGCACGCCGACTTCTCCGGGAAAAACTTTCATTGAGGTCTGGAGTTTTTTCATACATCAACACAGCTAGACAATTAGAATAGCAGTGAATGTCAAAGTTTGCTCTCTAATTTATGGAGGTAAAAGCTTTGGGCTTGTTGAGCCTGGATAAAAACAAAAAAATCAATCAACATGTAAAAGCTTTTTGAATATATATATATATCTGTGTGTATATATATATATATATATATATATATATATATATATATATATATATATATATATCTGTGTGTGTGTATATATATATATATATATATATATATATATATATATACACACACACACACACACATATATATATATATATATATATATATATATATATATATATATGTGTGTGTGTGTGTGTGTGTGTGTGTGTGTGTGTAGTTTTAATTCATTAGAATACATTAATAGATGAGAAAGCATGTTTTTTGAGTAAATATATATGAGCGCCATATCTATGGCTCAAAACATCCCAAATACCCTACTTCCTGTATGTAAAATGTTCTTACAAGCTTTTCAAATTGCAACAAAAACTTTACTTACTTTAACATTGCCCTAATTTAGTTCTTCTTTCTTAAAAACACACACTCGGTGAATGACAATTTATCAGGCAAGGCTTCTAACAAATGATACTAAAGCCTTTTAAAAATGTGCAAATCTTTAGTTAACTGTAGTTGAACGAAAAAAATAATTTGTTTTTACTATTACCAAAGCGTGAAGGCAGAGCTAGTAAAAACAAAAATCCTCCCTATGCACAATTCAAGTTTGCAACCACTCACAATGGGAGTGAATACCAAACTAATGCTCTGCTTTTCAGTGATGTCCTTTATCCAGGCGGTAATGATCTACAACAGACCACTTCATCCATGTCAAAACCAAAATTGAAGTGCACAATTTTTATTATGATTGTCTTCTAACAAACCTTTACGGTCAAAGTTACAGTGGCGTTCATGCCCTTGGAATAAAGTGTCTGTTTTTTACCTCTTCTAATGAAATCATTGGGAAAATTAAATTTGTTCTTGATAGATAAAGTGCATATCTCCTCAAAATATAGTTGATCAGTCTCTTTCACACAGCAGTGTCTGTATACAAAATTTAAGCCAACCTAACAGGCAGCAGGGGATTTCTGGAGGTGTCACGGCGAGGCTTTCAAACATAAGAACGATATCAGCTGCCAAGCACGGCGGTGGCAGGACCACACTGCGGTTTCCAAGCCAGCAATATACGTGGATTGCACAATGGGGTGGGAATAATGAAGACTGAGAAGTAACTGGAAACTTGGACGCAAACTTGCCGTCTTAACAAAACAGTGGTAACTGGTTTTGGGACGGATGCAGTAGGCTAACAACGGCCCTAACATCAGTCTTGTTGAAAATGTGTGAACTATGATTAAAGGCCCGGTCAGTGCTAGGAAACCAGTCAGTGTAAAAAAACTCCTTTCTCATTTAAAAACTCAAAGTAACCACCCCCAGTAAATCCAATAATGCAAAGATGAGAACTCTAATGACAATATATGCACTATTTTGTGCACGCTTTGCCTTTTCTCACAGATCTATGCAATCAACAAGCAAAGCTACGACACAGCCAAAGAACTTCTCGTGATCAAAGTTGTCCCAGGTATGTGGGTTTCGTTTGGCGTTCATCCAGGTGTTTTGGACAATCATGAGCAAGGCATGGGGGAAAGAAGGGGAAAAAAATAAAAATAAAAGACCATGTTCCCTCTTACAGAGAAGATGCTGCCCTATCAAGCTGAGTTCTTCTTGGCGCTGAGGGAGGTTGAGAAGGTGCTGCCCTCTTCTGTTCAAATAGAGATACAGCAGGATCTGCAGAAGCTGTGGAACAATGATGCTTTGGAAATTGTCAACATCACCAACGCCCTCGATCGCGGCGGCAGAGTTCCCCTGCCTCTTGCAGGACACTATGAGGGGTAAAATAGGTTATATATGAGGCGGGGGCAGGGAGAACAGCAACCTCTGAAAATAACTGTTTCTGTTTCTTCAAAAATCTGCCCTGTCTCAGTGTGTACGTGAAGGTGGGGTCAAGAAAGTACTTCTCCAGGTGTCTGCAGAGGGTGATGACACCAGAGCACCAAAGGCAGTGTGCAGCGGGGGCCAAGGTGAAGGTGCCTGGAGAATGCAGCTTCTGCAAAATCCCCAGCAACTGCATCACCTGGTGCAAGACGGAGCTGGTAAGGTCTCCAGAGAGAAATAAACCTTCTCTAAGATCTCGCCACTATGCATCCCTGCACAGGCTCGTTGTGCATTTGTTGTGTGTTAAAAGCTGTTAGTGGGATGGTTTTCTTTAAAATGAATAAACACGTGAATAAATAAGCTAAAGCTTGTAATATGCTGGTGAAGAGTCTCAGTCATCCAGGTCATGGTCATTGCAAAAAAAGTAAAAAAAACAAAACAACTGGACTTTTTTCCCCCAAGTTTGAAGACGTTTTGCTTCCTATCCAGAAAGCTTTCTCAATTCAAAATGTCCGGAGTCATAATATTTCAGGCCAACAATGACCTTAACGACTCCCCATTACTAACGGGGTGGACCTGTTCCAGTTCAATTTGCGTGTCATCTTCGTTGGGCAGTATTATAAAACTTGCAACTCCACACTACTCTGAACATTTTGAATTGAGAAAGCTTTCTGGATGGGAAGCGGAACGTCTTCAAACTTGGAAAAAAAGTCCAGTTGTTTTTTTGGAAGCTAAAGCTTGCCATCAATAATAAGGAACAATTTTTAATCAATATTGAGATAGCTATACGTAATTTTCAATGTAGCATTTTTTTGTTGTTAAAGTGTAAATGAAAATGTTTGATTGAAAGCGACCACCCAAGTGAACTAAATGATGGCTTCAACAGAAGAAAAGGTAAGTTTTGGAAAGACCTACCCACAGTCCAGACCTAAACACAGCAGAAAATAATTTGGGGGTCATCTGAATGCGGCTGTGGGCGAGAGAGGTCCTCGCAATCCGAATGATTTTACCAAAAGACCGAATGCTGTATTACACACGCTGAATGCAAACGGACCGTTGCATGTTTTTATTCCGAAATCCCCCGGATGTAAGGGTGTACTAGATTGTTAACCCTGCTCTTTCAGACCGTGCCATGAGAAGTAACAACTGTGCCATCTTTCCATGTCTGTGCCTCAGTTACTAAAAACCAGAAGTCTCTCTTCCTGCAGTTTGACCTAACAAAGGTGGCGCCTGCGCCGCCCTCTCCCACAATGGGCTCTGGGATTTTAGAGGACGGGGGCTACTTCGACCCTCCAGAGTCTCCCCCGGACAGAGACTACTTCCCGGATTACATCGTGACCGTGATTGTGCCCCTGATCATTGCCGTCCTCCTGTGTCTGTTGCTGGCCTACATCATGTATGGCAGGCGCGAGGGAGTGTATGTATCCGCTTCGAATGCAGAAAATAGAAAATTACACACGTGGGTGTGATAGGATGGGAAGCCGGATTTCTAAAAACGCATTCATGCGACGTTTTCTGTTTTGTTCTGTTCTGTTTTTAGTGCAAAAAGGAATGCAAGAACAAACAAGTAAGTAAACTGATATAGTGCATGCCTTGAAACAATCTGAGCTAGAATTTCAGGGAAGTATACTCATTTAGTTTAGTGCAAATTTACATAAACCCATAGACATGTATTCAACTATTTATTCCACTGGACTTGACTGAGCAGTTGATCAGACATATCTTCTGGCTTTGAACTTATTTCATGCATTCCACTGTTCCTGAAAAACCCTTGGTAAAAAAAAAATCAGAATCATTTCCCTTCCGCTTCATAATTACGGACTACTTCACCACATAGAAGTCTCCAAAGCCTATGGTTGTAATGTGACAAAATGTGAAACGGGAATGCTTTTGGAAGGCCCTACATAAACCTGAATGTGACGGTCTGTTTGCTCCAGCATTCAGCTGTACCACCAACAGACCATCCACGGGAACACGGAGGAGCTGAGGGGCATGGCCTCCCACCGGGGGGTCCCGGCTCCTCTGTCTACGCTGCCCATGTTCAACAGCCGAACAGGGGAGAGGGCTTCCCCGCTGCAGTCGGACAGCATCCCGCTCATCATGGCCCAACAGTGAGCTGCTCACCTGTTCACTATTGTTGTTTATTCCTGTCTGCTTTGAGCATCAGTTACTAAACATGTAGCTAAAAACTAGCCAGATCCAGATCTGCCCGGCATCCAGTTCCACCTTCGGAATTACACTTAATCAAAAACTGCGATTAATTTTTGTTCAGCAAACGTTTGTTGCTGGTAAAGTTACCAGATGCATAATATGTGTTTTTAATATATGAGCAAATGTCCAAACCAGCAAACATTCGCTTTTCTGCCATATGCAGCGTCCTCTGCAATTACTTACCCTGCTTAACATGTGCTTTGAAATAAATATATATCTTTTATTGCAGTACCATGGCCTCATGTGGAAAAGCTTAAAAAAAAATACAGCCTTTAATTTTAGATTATTCATTTTGTGGGTGGCCAAAAATCCCCATATCAAGAAAATCAAGCTTTACCAACAGGACGACACTCAGTCTTCTCCTCTACCATACAGTTTAGCTCACATAGAAAGGAGTCCTGGTCCCATTTTGCATAATCTCCCTGGTTAATCCAGGGCTCTGCTTGTGTCTTCCCAACACAATTTATTTTTAATTTTTTTGATTTAGGGTTTAGGAATAAGTATAAAGGAAACAGGTTGATCTAGTGACTGCTGACCCATTTCTGTGGTAATAATTTGGCAATATCATTTGGACTGTTACTCCACTGAAAGAGCCAACAAGAGAAGGTTTCAGTTATTCACCGGGTTTCTATTAAGCCGCCTTTTTAAATCATTGATGTTATGAACCATAATAAGGTTCCCGTGGCCTTTGGAAGAGAAAGCCTCACACATCACATCCTCCGCGCTGTACTTAATGGCTGGTATGAGCTGCTTTCCACGTGTTCACACTCCATTTTACAACAGAGCCACCTGGAGTGTTTTCAAAGACAAGCGATCGCTGCTGCACTCCCTGTAGAGTTTAACAGAGCGCACCCATTTAGGTTTGTGACAGTGGGACAGAAATGGCTTTCTCCCGGCATGCCTCCCTACACTGCAAAAACAGAACTAAAAATAAGTTAAAATTTTCATGAAATGAGTGTATTTGTACTTTTATTTGAGCAGGTCAACAAGGTAATCTGCCAATGGAATAAGATTTGTGCACTTACAATAGGAAGAACTCATCTCCATCAACTTATTCCAAGTGCATTATATGTAATTATCTTATTTTAGGGGTGCCGTGTAGATCTAATGGTTGCTCTGGAGAGTTGATTACTCCTAGATGTCCCTCTTCGCTGCGGTTCTCTAATACTCAACTTGAAAGATTTAGTTTAGCCTCCCTTACCGTCCCGTGGGAGGACCTGTGGGTGGAGGAACAATAGAGTCCCTCTGTCCCCCAGCCTTGCATGTCAGTTTCAGTGGCCATTTTCTGGTGACCGTTTGCAGACTTAGGAAGTTAAACACACACGTCTCAACTGGATGACATTTTCCATTATGAAAAATGTATATAATTTTGCTACACGATATTGGGGTGCTGTGTCCAATTCTTTTTATTACCGTATTGAAGCAGGACGTCATGTATTACTCATCAAAAGTTTACTTTAAGAAATAAAGTGTAAAATAGAAAGATGTTGCCACATTTAATGTCTAAGAAACGTTAGGGGTGCCCAATGTGTGTGATGGTGGCGTTCCTAATTTTACATTTATCCACTAACCATGTTTTGTTTTTTTTTCATGTTGTGTGACAGACTTCTTTCTAATTTCTGCCTCTTAACAAAACTTAACATACGTGTTGCGTTTTTTGTTTCTCTTGTTATATGTTCTCCTGAATCTATGTACCACTTTTTGTCCCCCTCTCTTTTAATAGGGATCCTTACAGTGACACGCTGCCCAGGTAAACCAAGTCACTGCTTTCACTCTTTTCGTCAACGCCGATGACTCTAATCCTCCTCTTGTTGTCCTCGTTTGCAGGAAGTGACGACGGGAACGGCTAAGGAGTCTTTGAGGTTCTACAGAGTAATTCATTCTCCTACATAAATACGTCTACATTTGCAGTGCAAAGAACCAAAGAACTGGCTTATAGAATTATTTGCTGTTCAGGACTGTGTGTGTTTATGCTTTCACGTTTTTAGATCCCCCTCTGTATTGCTTTGTTCAGTTCAAGGCTTATTCCTGGAACTTGGCGCCATTTTCTTACTGTAATCGGATATTTTGTTCACCCGGCTTGTCAAACGATCCCTTCCTCTTGATCACATGAAGCAAACTTTTTCAAATTGGGTAAACTGAATGGATATCTACAAATAAATGATTAATGCATGCAAAAATGATTGTTTCAACATGTCAGTGTTTGCATTGTTGACTGTTGCTAAGCATTTTTTATTCAGTCCCCTAGATTCTGGCACCCCTAATTGGTAAACAGTACCCAGCAGTGTGTGATCTAGCAAACAGTCTGACGAAGGCCAAGAAAAACACAACAGAAAGGTCAGGGAGAAAGTTGAGGTCAAGTTTGAACTGAAAGGCTGGGAAAAAAAGGAGAGCATTAATCAGAGAAGCAGCCAATGACTCCAAGTCATCCTCAACAAATCATCTCCTCGTTGAGAAACGGCGGTGGCAGCATCATACGGTGGGGGTGCTTGTGTTCGGCAGACAGGCTGTTGTGCAGATTTAATAGGTAGATGGAAGGAGCTAAATGCATGGGAGCAGCTGAGACAGAGGTTTACCTTCCAGCAGAACAATAAACCATTTATCCTTTTCCCTTCGCGTCTGTTGCGTAAAATCTTTTAAAAATGTGTCATAGTCAGTGTCTGTGACTCGACTAAATGCTGAATGGTTTGAAGGGGTTGAATACATTTGCAAGGCCCTCCATGATGTGAGAGTGTTACAAATTTTGAAAAACGATTTAAAAAATGTAAACACGTTCACGCCTTTGGTATGAGTGTCCCTTGGTGGAGAGAGTATACTTTACAAAGAACCGTTGCCTTCCTCTGACCTGCTCAGCTTTTGTTGGGAGTTGGAGCTCAACACATTAAACGCTGCTTTCACCAGAAAAAAAAAATCTAAATGTGGTTCTAAGCAGCAGCACATCTAGTTGTCATTTACAGGGGTTGGACAATGAAACTGAAACACCTCTCATTTTAGTGTGGGAGGTTTCATGGTTAAATTGGACCAGCCTGGTGGCCAATCTTCATTAATTGCACGTTGAACCAATAAGAGTGTGAAGGTCCAATTAGCAGGGTAAGAGCACAGTTTTGCTCAAATCTTGGGCTGTGGACAATGTGAAACATGTATTGTTCTCTGATGAGTCCACCTTTACTGTTTTCCCCACATCCGGGAGAGTTACGGTGTGGAGAAGCCCCAAAGGAGCGTACCACCCAGACTGTTGCATGCCCAGAGTGAAGCATGGGGGTGGATCAGTGATGGTTTGGGCTGCCATATCATGGCATTCCCTTGACCCCATACTTGTGCTAGATGGGCGCGTCACTGCCAAGGACTACCGAACCATTCTGGAGGACCATGTGCATCCAATGGTTCAAACATTGTATCCTGAAGGAGGTGCCGTGTATCAGGATGACAATGCACCAATACACACAGCAAGACTGGTGAAAGATTGGTTTGATGAACATGAAAGTGAAGTTGAACATCTCCCATGGCCTGCACAGTCACCAGATCTAAATTTAATTGAGTCACTTTGGGGTGTTTTGGAGGAGCGAGTCAGGAAACATTTTCCTCCACCAGCATCACGTCGTGACCTGACCACTATCCTGCAAGAAGAATGCCTTAAAATCCCTCTGACCACTGTGCAGGACTTGTATATGTCATTCTCAAGACGAATTGACGCTGTATTGGCCGCAAAAGGAGGCCCTATACCATACTAATAAATTATTGTGGTCTAAAACCAGGTGTTTCAGTTTCATTGTCCAACCCCTGTATATGCATAGGTTCAAAACCCTCAAAAGCCAAAATCTATGCATTGAAACGGCTTCGGTCCTTCCTAATAAGTCTGGCTGATAAAGCTAAGTGCTGTTTTTTTACCATTTACCATTTTACCATTTTTTACCATTATTTCATTTGATTATAAAAAAGTGACTTATTCTGCTTATTCTATTGTTGGGGTTCTAAGGTGCAATGTCCACAAGGTGGCAGTCTTGTCACTTATTTCAAAACTAGAAAAAAAAATTTCCTCTTCTCTGACATCTTTGGTGCTCGGTTGACGAATGAACTAATGAGCTCCTAATGCAGGATCACCTGGGATTTCCTTGGATGCGACAGACGCAGGTACATCCCCTGCAGAGCTGTTCATCAGAGCTGTTAAAACGAAGCTATTCGTCAATCAGACTCTGGCCTTGTTTTCACTGCTGCCTCACAGAATTTCATTCAGTGCAACACAAAACACGTCAGACGATGGGAGCTTTTCGTCAAAGGCCCTGCTCTCTCAAATCGTGAAACATTGAGCGTAAGACACGACCTCTGGGTCCGTGAATCTACGTTTTGACAACAGTGAAAACTCTGCCACCGAGTAGACCACTTCACATGCTTTATTTCAGCACCCAAAATAATTAAAAACATCTTGATTTATTATACATGTACAAAATAAGTACAGAATCTCTCCTTGAAACCATGAAAGTCGGTCTGCTTCAATTTCCACTTTTAAGAAACTCTCGCTGCAAAAAAACAAAAAACAAAGACATCAGTGAAACATAAACAAGTGGGAAAATGTGGGCTGTGCTTTTGTAGGGCAGGGTTTTCTTTTCAAATGTATTGAAGGAGTTTTCCACAGGAGGGGGCAGACAATGAACTTTGTGGGCAGGGAAGTCACTCGCTTGTATCTACAAAGACCCGAATGCATGCGTCACATCTGCAGCAATCGCACCTGTTATCAAACCAACACTTGAAGAGAACGAAAAAAAAATTGCACTGCATAGAAAACAAGACAATGAGTGAATTTAGTAGCACCAGAGTTCTGCAGGCATTAGTGGCAACAATTACAGTATGAGAGTGAGAGTTTGATCATCAAATACCGATAACTGGACCTCATTGGATTTGTAATAGCACCTTTAAATGGTTTAATGCCCCCCTACAAGCTTTTTCAAAGAAAAAAATGGGGGTGACTCTGAGGTAGCCATCTATATATTGCAATGAAGGTGAGCTTAATTGTCTTGTTCTTTTTGTTGGTCCAAAGTTCAGGTGTTTTTTTTTTTTATGTATTTAGATCAACAAGACACTTCACACTTTTTACAATTTATTTAACACCAGAAAAATGGTACATATCATTTGTTGTTTTCAAAGTCCTTCTGCAGTGGTTGGAAATAGGCAAATAGTCACCTGATTTCTTTTTTTTTTTCTTATTTTTAATCATTTCCTGTGGGGAAATTTACAGATACGTACATTATTTTCTTGTTGCCAGTGGAATCAAAAGGTTTTATTCAAAGTGTCCTTGTGGTTGGTTTTCAGATGGAGTAGCAGTCCCAAAAAAAAAAAAGCGTCTCATGATTGGAAGAAAATAACACAGACACCGTCTTCAGTGGAGTGGTTTTAAAGCATTGTGGACCAGTGGCGGCCGAATGAGTTTTGATTGCATAGGAAAAAAAAGAGGTTTTAGAGATGACTGCTAGAAAAAAACAACAATGTCATGTCCATGTTTCTTTCATTTTTTTGGGTTTTTTTTTTGTGTTTTTTACAAGAAGCAAACGGGGCCAACTTCGACGCCAAATTCCTGATCAGGTGCACCAACGTCCATAGGAGCAATGTCAATGATGGGCAGTCGGGATGTTTTCGATGTCTTGTAGTCGATGACCGTCTTGCCCCATGTGCCAGTGTGTGACTTTAGGGAGAAACAGAAAAAACAAACAGTCATCAGAAATTTAATAGCTGCACAAATAAATTGAGGTGCACTGAGAAACCGTCTATCAACCCAAAATGGTGAATTTTTAGCTTGATCTGTCTCTTAACACCATTAGTAGACCCTCTAATTACCTAAAGTATTAAAAACTTTACTTGCACATAAATTACTCTATCTCCATTTAGGATACACTATACTATGCTATACTGTACACTAGGATAATATAAAAAATATATATTTTTAATAGTATTTAGAGTAAAGGAAAGGGTCAGGACTAGAGTTATGCGTTAAGGTTTAAATGGAAAAACAAAACAGAAAAGGACTGAAATCACTGAGCTTTGTCGGGGGGTGCGTTCTGATAGATATTTCTCACACTTTCCGTGTGGAAATTGTTGCTGAGAGAGAAAGAATCCATGTCGTTTATCAGTACGGAGTCCAGGAAGAACATTAAAATGAGGCTAGGGGAAGCACTGGGACATAGGAAACACTCAATAAGAACCCGTATTTTCTACAATATGCTGAGAAATATGTCCAGTTTATTTTGAGCTGCTTGAGAGCGAGAGAGAGCAAGACTTCACCAGATAGCAGGAAGACACAACAGAGCTTTCTTATGGGCCGTGCTGGATTTGGAAAAACTCAAAAAAGACTAAATTGTTTTGGGTTTGTTTTAAAACAGTAAAACCCTTATTTCAAGCTACGTTTCTCTCACACTGCTGTAAATGATGTAAATATTTACTGCACAACAAAACAAACCAGGAAAAAAAATCTTTTGAAGTTATTATATGATACGTCTTTGATCTAGCTCTTGAAGAGGTTGGTTATGGGCCACTAAATTTGGACTGGTTGTATCTGCCTAATACGAGGAGAGCAGGAACTTACCGTGCAGCCATCCTCGCTGACGCTGTATGTGAAGCGGCTGTTGCCCTCAGCTCTGATCTCGACGTCGTTGGACCCCTGGAGAAGCAGGGCCTTCTTCAGGTTGCCTGTGGCAGAGTCCATGTAGGCGATGCTGTTCTTGCAGTGATACGTCATGTTCTGTGAGGCCTGGTTGGACATCAGGCGCATGAAGGAGATCTGGATGTTGACGTCCTCGGGATCAGCTCCGTTGCTGCCATACTGGAACTGTGTGACAGGTAGAAGGGAAAGTCACTTTCTGATCATACGGACGCAAACTAATCAGAGCACTGTTGCGGCAGGAAATCTCACCTGGAATCCACCGGTCATGGACTCGCTGAACCAGACGTGCTTCTTCTCTCTGATGTTCTTGCTGAGGTACCAGTTCTTCATGGGGATGGTGGAGTCGACGGGGCTGACGCAGGTCTCTCCAGTCTCCATGTTGCAGTGGACCTGAATGGCATCCAGAGGAGAGCCCTGATTGGGGTCAACCCAGTATGTGCCTGTAAGAGAGGACAGTAAAAGAAGTGTTTACGGATTTGTCTGTCAGAGGCATAAAAAAGCTTTCTAGGGCTAGAGTAGTATTACAACAGAAGAAAAACCTATTTGTGTTTCAGAACTGTGTTCTGTGTTTTCTGCAAAGTAAGCACCAGGCCCGTATTAAGACAATGTGGTGCACCTGGGCACTATACCTCAAAGCCCCCCCCCCCCCTCCCCCTGATTTATTTATCATTTATTATTTTTGTGACATCAGTGTTCATAAAAGGAATAATGCATGGTCTTTCAACAATTTCAAGTAAATAATATAAAAATGTATGAAAAATATATTTTTAAAGCATGTGTCATGTGGTGCCCCCCCATGGTTGGTGCCCCTGGGCACTGGCCAACTGGCCCTTATGGATAATCCGGCCCTGGTAAGCACTAGGAGGGCATTTACTTAGTCGTAGTTCCTACTGCTATGACTTTCCACCAACTTCCAGATTCATTCATTAATGTCGTATTCATTTTGACAGAGCATAACTAAGGAGTTTGAGCCCAGTAAAATGGACTCTAGGGAGGATTTTTCTTGTTCACAGTTGGTAGTTTTCTTTCAAATAGAAAACCTTGATCCAAAAACCCCCCAAAAAAACGCAACTGCTTTAAATTTACAGGAATCCTTTGTACATGGGCATTAACAGCGTTTCACAAAATCAGGGAAATCTCAGTGTGGAAAAAAAGTAAAACAAAAAAAGTCAAAGAAAGAAAAAGAAATGTCCAAAGGACTCTGATCCACACTCACCGCTCTTCCATTCAGGGTGGCACATCCTCAGGTCACGGCACATGCGAGCAGGGCTCTTCTGAGAGCCGTCAGGGCTGCGGATCTTCTCCACCTTCTGGGTCAGGGTCTTCAGGGTGGTGTCAACCTCCATGTCGCGGTCGCGCATCATGTTGGGGTCGTCGGCACGGTAGCCACCACGCATAGGATCGGGGGCCTTCTCCTGGTGGGGTGGTGCGATGAACTCCATGGCACTGCCAGGGGGTCCGGGAGGTCCGGGGGGTCCTGGGGGTCCAGGAGGACCCTGTTTTGACATAAGACAGCTGTAAAATCTGCAGACTGACCGCAAGGGGTCCTAAGTTTTTTATTTTTTTTTTAAAGTCACACAGACATCTTAACCTCCCAAAAGGGAAGCCTTTTGGATGAGAGCTGATACGTCATAAAAATGTAAGAGAAGAAGTCCAGCTTCCTTCTACTTAAGGACTCAATACCAATTTATCATAACTATCTCTATTAGTGGAGAAACTTACAGATGGTCCCATCTCTCCATTGCGACCACGAGGTCCAGGGGGTCCGATGGGTCCAGGCATACCATTCATGCCATCCTTACCAGGGGAACCGTTGCTTCCAGAAGGTCCCTGAAAGGAAAATAATTATCGCTTTACTTTCTTTTTCCCCTCGCAGATTTGGTAAAAAAAAAAAAATTGAGGCTTTATCTTGACGTATTTCATCTTTTAAAGGGCATAACAGATTTCCCCCGCATCTCCAAACACCGGCATTGGGACAGCTGGACTTACTCTGGGTCCAGCAGGTCCGGAGGAACCAGCGGGTCCTCTGTCTCCATGAGTTCCCTGGCAGCGGGTGAAGGGGAAAAAAAACGTCAGATTCACAAAGTCAGAACATGCGTTCCTAATAGGCTCCTTTGTCAGGAATATAAACACGTTGGGAAAATAACAACCTTTTAAAAGACATTAAACATTTTTTTCATTAAACCTACATTTCTGAATTTGAAAGCTTTTTTATTGCTCCAATGTAATACTCTAATCTTAAATGTTGTGTTTTCAGTAACTGTAAAACGGAAAGTAATCGTAATTAACAAAAGTAAAGGCTTTAATACATCAGGCTGCGTGTAATGAATCTATATGATGTGTTTCACTGAGTACATTGAGTTACTTGAAAGTTTTTAAATAATGTTCCAATGCATTGACTATGATTTTTTTAGTTAAAGGTGAAAGCTTTCACATTTTCCATGAGCGTAAAAGTGCTAGGAGCCACTCACAGGAGGTCCAGGCAGACCAGGCTGACCGCTGAGTCCTCTGTGTCCCTTGTGGCCTCTCTCTCCAGCCTCACCGGCCTCTCCTCTGTCTCCCTTGGCACCAGCGGGACCCTGAGAAATCCCAACGGTGTCAGAACATTTCTCTCAGACTATAAGTGGATCGCTGTGAATCGTGTGCTTCAGAACGATGAACTTACAGCAGGACCACGGGGTCCAGCAATGCCAGAAGGACCAGCGGGACCAGCAGGACCCTGGAGGAAGGAAAGAGGTTTTTAGTACCAAAAAATAAACTGAATAAATAAACAGTTTTTATTTAAATGAGCCAGCAGCCTTGGGGACTTACACTCTCTCCACGTTCGCCAGTTTTACCAGAGGGCCCAACACCGCCGGGGGCTCCAGGAGCACCAGGAGGTCCAGGGGGTCCGGCCATACCACTCTCACCACGGTCTCCCTATAAAGGGCATGTCTGTTAGCGAGGCAGCTAAGATGTACATCTACAAGGAGAATCCTCCAGATTCAAAAATAGTTTTGGGTAGACTAAAAGTGATCCCAGAGTAAATGTTTACCTTGGGTCCAGGAGATCCATCACGACCAGGAGCGCCATCGTGACCAGGAGATCCCTGCATAGATCGCAGCAAAAATTGGTAAGGGACAGCCATTTGAAGGAAATATCTAACCACCGTGACTTCATACCTCACGACCAGCCTCTCCAGTGGCACCAGACAGTCCGGGGGGTCCGGCAGGTCCAGGGGGTCCACGCTCACCGACAAGGCCGGGAGGTCCCTGCTTTCCTGGCTCACCCTGAGGAAACGCAGGAGATCCGTTTTTGTCTTTCAGGTGAACTCTTAGAGAAGGTTTCAGACACAACTCGCGTCTGAGTTGTGCGTAGTCTTCAAGCCACAAAAGGACGGATTCAGAATATACTCACAGCTGGTCCCTGGGGGCCCATTGGACCTGATGATCCTTTCAGACCGGGCGCGCCAACGGTACCTCGCTGTCCAATAACACCCTGGGGTCCGGGGAGACCGGGGGCACCCTACGCAGAGAGACGTAACACTCAGTGGGCTTACATCGCAATCAAGAGAGGAGCAATAAAGCTCGGGCTCTATCGGCCACTTACAGGGGCGCCATCAGAGCCGGGGGATCCCTTCTCTCCACTGAGACCTGGAGGTCCCATAGCACCAGACTCACCAGGGCGACCAGCAGGGCCAGTCTCACCTCGAGCTCCCCTGGGTCCATCTTTTCCCATGGGTCCAACAGGTCCGGGGGGTCCAGCAGCTCCCTAGAAACACCCCACAAGGCAGAAAAAAACCCCATTAGCTCCCATTACGCTGTCTTGTAGAAGATGATTTATGTGACGATCCTAAAGCTCACAGCAGGGCCAGGGGGTCCGACTCTGCCGGCAGGTCCAGGGAAACCGGTAGCACCCTGCGAAGACACAAGAATGTGATAAAATGTTACATTTAATTGGACAGTTAACCTAATGTAAAATGTGTAGATTAAGATCCTGCAGAGGATCTTTTCTACAACAAACATATGATTAGCTGCTTGAAAGGTAATTCTGTCCAGAGAAAAAAACTAAAATAAATTCACTTTTGTGATATATTTTAAGATTAATAACTTCCTAAATATGATTGCAGTTGACAGTCCAGGACAAATCCTTTAAGGAACCTTCAGAATAGTAAAATAGGAGGCAAGCATTCTGGTACAATGGCAGATGTTTTTTAGTCATTGTATTAAGAGTCCAATTATCAAACACTTCTATTCATTCAAAGGGTTCCCCCCCAAAAAAAGGTACTTTTATATCCTAATCTTTGCGGGACTGAAAGTTTGAGATTTTCCAATAGTTTAATGAAATCTTGAACATCTGGACTTGAACACAATATCCTCTGGATGACTCAAAGACCATGAAACTACAAACTTGCTTCAAACTGGTCTGTGCATTAAAGAGACAGTACGGTGTTTTGTTTTGTTTGGAGCAGATTAGATCAGTTCTTCCTCTGGGTTGGTTCAGCAAAAAACCAAACAAAAAAAAACAAAACTGGATGCCATTTTTTTTGCTGCTTTTTTGTTTACAAAAAACAACAGGTGTAATAATAAAAAAAAAGATGGTGAATCTTTCTCCGTGTTTCGTTTACCTACAGGTCATGGGTTTTTACACTTTACAAGACTGCATAGAAACAACATATTCATTGACTTCAAGTGAAAACTTGCCATTTGCCAAAATGGTGTATTATATTTGCAAATTGACCTTATCTTAACTAAACACCCAGCAATCCAAAATGCATTTGAATTTAAACATTGAAAGTTTTTTAAAGCTTTTTGTATTTGTTTGAAAAAGATGTTACAGAGGGTAAAAAACAAACAGCAAAAATAATAGAAAAAGCATGCAATCTTTCTGTAAATTAGTCTGTTATGCTTTGTTTCTCCTGAATGTGACAGAATACTCACAGGAGGTCCAGCACCACCACGAGCACCTTTGGGTCCAGTAGCACCAGCAGGTCCCTGATGAACAAACGCATCAAAGAGAAGCTCAATGAAAACCTCATTATGAACACTGTCCAGCATCAATACATAGATTATTAGACATAAGAGTACATCAAATTGAAAAAAGAATCTCTGTTTTCTATGCTAGGTTCACCACAATTACTCTTCACATATTTATGTTGAATGTGGAGGGACCAACCTGAGGACCAGCAGATCCGACGGGTCCAGGAGGTCCAGCGGAACCAGCATCTCCCTTGGGTCCGGTGTCACCGCTCTCTCCCTTGGGACCAGGCTGACCATCAGCACCCTGAAGTGGGAGAAAGGGGGGGGAGTAGCAACATTGATGCATTTCCTATGTTTTTAACACAAATGGGAATTCAGCCTGTTTGGGCAGAGTGCATTTTTACTTACAGGACGTCCAGCGAATCCAGCAGGTCCTGGAGGTCCGGACTCTCCACGATCACCCTGTTGGGAGTCATTTGTGAGATCAGTTCGATCGGGGACATTCTGCGTGCCTCAACACGCGCTGAGGTTTCAAATCTTTTGGAATTAGTCAGGGTCACCGCATCTGAACTGCTGCGGGAATCTTAAGATTTTGGCTTAAGAAAATGTACTTACGGGGGCACCACGAGGACCAGAGGGTCCAACGACTCCAGTGGGACCGGCCTCGCCCTGAAACCAGAGGACAAAAAGAGGTAGAAGTCAGCAGACAAGATAGACCAGGGGTCTGCAGCCTGTGGCTCTAGAGCCATGAGTGGCTCTTTAAACCATCTGCAGTGGATTACAAATCACCAATAAATGACAAAGAAGAGTGCTTTATCTATTATTTGTAATATAGAATGTAATCAATAGGGCTAACATGAGCAATTTCAATGTATTTTATTGCAAATTCTCACATTAGAATCACAACAATGCTTTTTGTTTGCTCCATTTTTTTGTCGTTAATTAAATATTGTTGTTTTTTATGGATTTTCCATAAATACGGGATCCAAAAATATATATTTACTATTTTGTGTAAAAATGTATTTTTCTTTTCTAAAGCAAATAATAGAAATGAAATTGTGATTCCTTAATTCAATCAATAAACCAAGACATTTTTAGACTTATTCAAAAAAATCAATTAGCCAACAGTTCTTTAAGGTTATGCTTTTGATGTTTAGCAGAACCAAAACCAAATATTCCTCTTTGGTTTGTGAAGGTTGTTGAGTCCCTAGCCTAGACAGACTAATAAGAATGTAACTGTAAATGATGATCTTTTTTTAAATCTTCATATTAAATGACTTATAAAAAGTATTTAGAATACATTCATCAAACAGCATATACAGTATATGAAACATTATGTGAAGCATGTGTGTCAGATAACACTTTTTGGGGAGACTGGCAGTATCAATTTGTCTGGCAGTGCTGTAAATTTCTCAAATTATTTTTCAGCTCAAATGGAAAATGTTCATATGGGCCCTTTTCTTCTAAAGGAGTTCCTCAGGGCCCCATACTGGGACCCATGCTCCTCATTCTCTAAATAAATAATCATTGTCATATTTAAAAAAAAATACAGAATAAAATTTTACAGAACATGCGATTTTGCAGATGAGGCAATTATCTGTTGTTCCTTCCCATCAGTATTTCAAACCCTTACATTTTTCCAGTCTGCTATTGATGTTCTGTTCAGATTAGTGCAATTTAGGTTGGCATTAAATGCAGAAAAAATAGCAATAAACTGCCTTAAATAAAAATCGTTCAAGTGCAAATAGAAAATTCTGCTCAGTAATGATGGTTAGTGCATCATCATTGGTCAGAGTTTGCTATTTTAAACCAAGATCAAAAGGCTTTATTTTTAGAAAGAAACTTAAATTAGGTTTTGTTTTAAAACTTTCTTTCTTTTGTTGGATTATGGGGGGTTAAGTTTTATGGCCATGAAAATAAAATTGCCATGTCTTTTGCCAGTCTGAAATGAGTACAATGTCTGGTAATGTGTAGTTTACACTCTTAATGTGTAATATTCTCTCCCAATGGGAAACTCTCATAGTTTAGTACTTGCTCTCTTTTTCATAAATAGTTTTGCTGCTATGTGTCTGTTTGCCTTGTGCTTGTGTAAATCCTGTTTATTCTCTTATTTATTTTATAGTTTTCATATCTGCTTGCATCTTACTTTTCATTGTACTTGTTACAATGAAAAAACTTCAATATCATCAATATCAGAATGAAGACACCCTATAAACCTCTCAAGAAGCTGAAACCCATCTTCTATCCCATTCTACCTTGATCTTACCTTCTCACCCTGAGAACCAGGAGGTCCAGGAGCTCCAATAGCACCAGTTGGACCGCGCATGCCATCTTTGCCAGAGGCGCCGTCAGCACCCTTAGGACCAGCGTCTCCCTAAAAAGAGAAGGGTGTTAATAAACCTGCTAATAGTTTGGAGTTTGTAGGATGCAAAACAAACAATTATGGGTTTTTTTGGGGGTTTTTTATTTATAACATACTGGTTTAGTTTTTAAATTTGACAAATCTTTAGGTACACAGCTACAATGCACTGAGTTTATACTAAGCTGATAGTGAAAGGGAAATAAAACAAGTTGCATGTTTTAAACCATGACTAAGATACTGTCACACAATGGAAGACGTCTATGCAAGTTGTTTGGCTGTGATACCCACTCTCTCTCCCTTGGCTCCGGGGAGACCGGAAGATCCTCGCTCTCCAGGCATTCCCTGCATACCAGTGGGTCCTGCACTTCCGGGGGTGCCAGCAGCACCAGGCTCTCCCTACGCAGAGGACACAAGACAAAAAAACACACTTTAGTCATTCCCATATATGAACCAGATGAGACAGGTCTGGATTTTGGAACCAAAGTAATCATATGGTTTGCGATTGGGTCATTTGCTCCTGCACTGCTTCAAGAGTTGTAATAACCATCTGTTGGTGGCTTTACAGGACCAGCACCACATGGGCGCACTTACTTTTTACAGTTCGCTATGATAACATCGATTTAGAGGAAACAACTTTGAAGAAATGGGTTTTATTTCTGTTTACTGTCAAAGCATTTTTTAAATTCTTAATATTTAGGACCCTTATCATCATTAATTATGGTTTCATTTTCCTTCACTTTAATTTAGTGCTTTCACGTAGCCTTCATTAACAACACATAATGCTAAGCACACTACAGCATATAGACAGTTCCTTTCCAGTAATCCTATTGATTTCAGTCGATCCAATCAAACAGACCAATACAAAAATAATTACTAACGTCTTATTTTGATACTAGTTATAAAGCAGTGCATATAAATTCTGCTGCGAGTGCATTGAGTCATTGACTTTGCAGTAATCTGTCGTCCTGTATAAGCAGGTGGTGATAGTAGAAAGGAACAACTCCCTTTTAACGGAAGGAAACCACCACCATCACTTATATTGATGCTGGGCAAATATATGGTGTAGCCTTGTAGAAACTGTCAAATTTCACACACTGTAAAAATGTAATTGTTTAGTTTTCCAATTTCCATGGATTGGCGTTGAGTTTTTGAGATATGAGCGACTATGACACCTGATTGAGCAAATAGCAACCTAGAGGAATATTTGTCAAAGGCACACAATAATAAGTAGATAAGAAAAAATAGTTTGAAACACTGTCAGACCAGGGGGGAAATAATGACCCTATGGTTTGATTGATGTTTGGTCTGTCTGACTGTGGAAACACAATCCATCGGCAGTAGATCATTGAGCAGTTATGGCTGAATGATAGAACCGTGCTTTACAGCTGCAAACTGCAAAATCAGACGTGTAGCCCTGAACGTCATGGAAGGGCCACAACACAATATCAACACATTTAGAGAATGTGTGTGTTTCCCTAAGAATGCAGTTCGGTATCTGATAAATGGCTTAAAGGGGAGATCTTTTTCCCTTTTCAACCAAACTCTTTCTATAAAAAAGCACCAGAAAATGGGACAGAAGTCTGATTATTTGCTGTGGTAAATAAATGCATCAAAACCAAAAATACTTATCATTTCCAGGCTGAGAATGCATCAACCGCCTGAATGTACTTTAATGCACTTTGCTCTGAGTTTAATAACAATCAGATAAAAGTTAGATACATATGCTTTAGTGCATGAATTGGAACATTATTGTAATTCCCTCATTCCCTGTTGGATTCAAAACTAATAGCTGTACCAAGAACCTACAACACATTTTGATGTCTTTTGTGTGTATAATTCTTAGAAATCAAGAATCAGTCCTTAAAAAAAAACACATTCTACATTCTACATCAGTACCAGCAAAGAAAAGACTGATCGTTTGATCAATTTAAATTTTGCAGTTTTAAGCTTAGACTGGCTTTAATTGGTTCTTGTGGTTTTTGGATTTGGTGGACCGTCCCAATAATTATCAGGAGGTGTTCCTGCTAACGAGCATTAGTGGTCTCACTCAAAATGTATTGATTTACTTAAAAACCCAGAGTTGGGTTGTTGAAATGTTGAAATATTTTTGATTTCCATGCATGGGAACAATATTGTTATCATTTCATCTTCTTTGATATTTGCAGGTATTTTTTTGTTCACTGGCTTCAACTTGTGTTTCATAGGGTTCAAGACTTCTCCAGCTACATAGTCCGACCTTTGGAACTTAACATCCACCTATTTCTTTTTTTTTTTCTTCTTCTCGTAAACCTACCCTTGGTCCATCATTACCAGCAGCACCAGGGGAACCACGAGGTCCAGTTGGACCTGCAGGTCCGGGACCACCGCGTTCACCAGGGAAGCCTCTGTCGCCCTGGAGGAGAAAGACGGTAAACATCAGCCTTTTTGTCTGTTTAATGTGAACAGAAAAACAATATCTCTGACGGGGCAGGAGGGGCTTACTCTGGGTCCAGATGGGCCAGGTGGTCCAGCCTCACCGGGAACGCCCTGAACAAATGAAACATCAGAGAGAGCGGTTATTATAGAGTCTGGCTGATGCGGTTTGTCTTTGATGTGTAGCTTGAAGTTAATACCAGGAACCATGACTGGTGCAAATCATACCTGCTCACCAGGCTTGCCACTTTCACCAGTTGCTCCTTGGGGTCCAGGAAGACCCTATGCAACAAAAAAAAAATAAAAAAATAAAAAAATGGGTGTGAATCATACAGTATCTTTAAGCAAACAGACTCTGGAGGAGGAGATGCTTCAAAAACTCACTTGGAATCCTGGAGCGCCAGATGGTCCTTGTTCTCCCTTCTCTCCAGCAGGTCCCTGTCATCAGACATTAGAACATTTACCACATGATAAATGGGATTCATTTAAATTTCTTGTTAAAATGGGGGGGGGGGGGAATATGCAAATTGTCTCTTTTATATATCAATAATGAAGGTATAATGCTTACAGCTGGGCCAGAAGGTCCAGGAGCACCAACATCACCGTCTTTGCCAGGAGCACCCTGAACGCAAGAAGTTCACAACATTTCAACTTCAGTTCATTTCAATGTGTTTATATAGTACTATGTCAAAGGAACCCCAATCTAAAAGCACTTTTCCAAAATAGACAGGTTCAATTCACTCCAGCAAACTGCAGTTCAGCCTAGTCTTATTTCTCCAGTGAAGTATCAATTTCAAGAAGTGCAGTTCTAGCCATTTTATTTGTTCTAACAATCTAATTCATCATCACTTCAGGAGCAAATTTAAAAAGATAAGGAGAGTACTTACAACAGGGCCAGTAGCTCCAGCAGGGCCTCTCTCTCCAGCTTTACCAGACTCACCCTGTTCACAGAAAGAGAGTTCACGTTTACATCATTGCCAGAGCGGCGTTTAACCCCAGGACCCTACTGATGCTCTGAAAGACTCTGAACGATGAGGATCCACTCACAGCGGCTCCCTTGAGTCCGGGGAATCCCATGACTCCGGGCTGTCCTCTGGATCCTGTGGGGCCAGGGGGTCCGGGGCGGCCATCTTGTCCAGGGGCACCCTAGTGGCCATTGATTACAGACAAGAGTTAAAAGAAAATGTAAAAGAAAAACTACATTTTGGCTGATTTTTTTTTCTTTTAAACTTTGATTAAAAACTGCCAAAAAGACAATGCAGTATGTTTTGATAATGGTAGAGAGAGTCATCTGGGTCTCAATTAGGTCACATAAAGACCTAAGACTTGTTAAGTCTTCCTAATACATTTTCATTAGATTATTTGTTCTCCTATCTCTTCATCCTTATAGTAATAAAGATGCTGTGGTACACATACACACAACTCAGACTTGCCTACTAGAACTACTTTGAACCAGCAATGCAAAAAGTCTGTGTAGCTCTATAGTTCTAGTCAAAACAATATTGTCTTGCCCTCCAAAATAATAATAAACAAATCACATGATTTTGCTAAGTTTCTATTCTTAAAATGTTTTGTCTGGATGCCTAATGATACATGTTAAAGTCCTTTTTGATGAAGGATCTTATTTTGCTCATTCAGAAACTGAGAAAGCTAATCCATGATCCCTAAATGGATCATGAAACCTTGAATGAGAACCTGTCTCCTGCGTTTGACAGAACATGACAGTGAGGCTGGTTTATCGGCTTTAAGCTTATTAATGCCGTTTATGTTGCTGCAATAGTATATTCTAAGAAACAAATGCTTTGTTCTTCCGGTTTTTGGACTGTGGTCTAAAGAAACAGGCTCTTATTTCATTGTGCTCCAAAATACTGATGCAACAGCAGAAAAAAAAAACAGGAACTTTGACTAGAAATCCATTCAAATGCTTAAAAACCATAAGCACTTACAGCAGGTCCGACTTTGCCGTCAGGGCCGGGGCTTCCGGGGCTACCAGTCATACCCTAAAGAGGAGAAACAAAGTGAAATTGGAAATGTTTTTTCAGTCTCTTTGCATGTAACAGAAATGACCCAGCTGCTGTAATTTATACCAGAACTCACCTTTGATCCGGGAGCACCAGGAGCGCCAGGGGTTCCACTCTCACCGCTGGCCCCCTGAGCTCCCATTGGTCCGGGGGCACCACGCTCACCTGGGGCGCCCTGTTGGAACAGGTTAAAAGTGGTCAGAACTAATATCCCCCAGGGTTTATTTTAAAATTCCACGTGGTTCACAAACTCACCTTTCCACCTGCACCACCATCAGAACCAGGGAAACCACGAGCACCAGGGGCACCCTGAAACACAGAAACCCCAATTAGACCCGCTACTGGACAGCAGCCGATTGGCTCACGCTCTCAGAAGGTTTACTATCCCTTAGCTGTTTGGAATGTGCTGAAATGTGTGTATTCCCAATGTAGCCCTAGAGATAAAGCAATTCCCGGCTTTAAGGATTCTAGTTGGTATTACCCTTTTGACATGAGATTACCCTTAAAACCATACATGCCTACTGATCTATTAGTAACTGTGAGTGTTTTGATTGTCCCTCAGAGGTATTGTCTAAGGGCTGAGCATCAGAAGTGGGCAGAAGGGTGGGAAACTACAGCAGGGATACTTCAACCAAGAAGAACACCAACTCCATAAAAGCGATATAAGGTTTTTAAAGATGCTTTTCACAGTGAGGTAAAAAGGAAACAACACGAGTTGTCCTTTGACCCTAGCTGCTGCTAGCTGACTTGTGGTCAAAGCATCCATCTGTTAGCCATACCAGCTGATCCGTGCAGGGTCATGGGGCCTAGCTCTGGGGGTCACTGGGTAAAAGCCAGAGTACACCCTGGACAGGTAGCCAGTCCATCACAAGGCAACACATGCTCACACCTAAGGGCTATTTGAAGAGCTCAATTCAGCTAACAGTCACGTTTTTGGACAGTGGGAGGAAGCTAGAGTTCAAACCCAGGAGCTTCTTGATGCAAGGCAACAGCGCTACCAACTGCACCGCTGTCCAGCCGGTGGTTAAGCAGGAAAAACATAAAACTCAGCAGGTTGCTTGCACTCTCCAGCCTGTTTCACTGGTTAGCAGCTTATTAGCTTTTCTGGGCTATCTGCAGAATGTTCTGTTTATTTCAAGCATGAACTTCTGTTAACCCTTTAAAGCCATTAAAGTCTGAAGGAAAACACAGTGCTCTGGTCTTCCAATAATGAAGCGCCTAGCTGATTAAATCAAAACAGTCGTGCCACTGGCTCTGCTCCTACTCCAAAAATCATTCATTATATCGCAAGAGTTTTGCATGTTTAAAACGCATTTTACCAAACTGTGAATTTGCACGTTAACCATGATACTTCATTTCCATATCGGTTTTAGCTTCATTCACACAGCGAATAAAATATTTTTGTTGTTTGGTTGTGTCCAGTCAGATCGTTTGTAGGTTTAATACTTGTTGTCTTTGTGTGTGTTGGCAGTTATTGCAATTTGATGAAATATAACCAGACAATAAGGAAATGATTTGTCTGTCTGGGATTTTCACCTTTTGGGATATATTTACTCAAATTGTTTCAAGGTTGCAGTTTTTCTATTTAAAAAGGAGAAAAATAACACAAATGTAAAAACTATTTACTTATATTCTGTGGTCTGATGCCACAGTGTTGTTTCTGTTGCTCTTTTATTGAAGTGGTAAGCTAGCTGTTTTATGTTTTGTGTGTGTTTGTGTTGTTTACCGGAAAAGAACAGTTGAAAAACAAACGTTCATACATTGGAACCCCAACAACTAATTATATATTCTAATCCCCAGTGCCAGATTATTGTTTTGCATTCTTCTTCTTCTTCTTCTAGGATCAGTCAAAAGACTTGATAGCATGTTTTATTTTCCCTATTTTTTGTCCATTAGATTTGTTAAAATGTAAAAATAATGACATTTTAAAAAGTGAAAAACGGGAAAAAAAAAAAAGACATACACGTTCTCCAGGGGGTCCACGGGGTCCAGCACCACCAGGCTCTCCACGAGGTCCTCTCTTTCCTTCCTCACCAGAGGGGCCAGGGAGTCCCTGAACTCCAGCGGGGCCCTGGAAAAAAAAGGAAATACAACCATCTTATTCACTCAAAACACAACAGGCTGCAAGAGGATCTCATTTTCCATTAATGTGGTTTCCAACTTACAGGCTCACCCTTGGCACCGGGCTCTCCCTTAGGACCTGGGGGACCGGGATCACCCTGTTGGCATATAAACATGTTTCATTTATTCTGTCAGATCTTTTCAGATTTTGGTGACATTGTTGAGAGACATTAAAGCACATCGTAAGCCGTCTACTCACATTGTTACCCTTGGGACCAGGAGCACCAGCGCCTCCCTGAGCTCCAGCAGGACCACGGGTGCCGGGGAAACCAGGAGCGCCAGCAATACCAGGAGCACCCTGTGTGAAGACAAGTCAGGGTGTAAAACTGTTCCTTTTCAAAAAAAGGAATGAACCTGATTATGCTATACTTACATTGGCACCTTTAGCACCAGGCTGACCATCAGATCCAGGAGTGCCCTGTAGGAAAATTCACAGAATAGAAGTGCTTGAAAGTCTGTATCTTCTTTTTGAAAAAAAAAAAAAGAGAATACTTTTCCATGCCTGGAAAAAATCAAAAGGTTATTAGATGGATTTGAGCTTATGTGCACTTACAGCAGGTCCAGCAGGTCCGGAAGGTCCTGGGTTACCAGGCTCACCACGGGCTCCCTGGGCTCCCTCAGGTCCACGACCTCCTGCAGGGCCAGTCTCACCCTGTCAAAGGAAGCAGCAGCAATAAAGAAACCTGCACCTTCAAAGTAAAGTAAGTGTTGTGTGAAACTAACAAAACATGTTTAAAAAAAAAAAAAAAAAAAAAGACTTTCTGGCCTCGTTAAGGACAAAGCTGTGCATACTACAATAAATAAAGCTAAGAAGGTTGTAATCAACCCTGTTAAACAGGTTTCGTGCTATTCCTCACAAATAATCGATTTAAAGACCATTGATTTAAGAATAAAATAAATACACCCTGCACTTAAATACAGGCTTTCAAAGATTAAAAGCACAATTGTATTTGTCACGCCATCTAAGACCAGCAACTTATTGCAGTTTCTATTCCTTTTTGACACAAGAAGGTGGGATATAACTGGTAAAAGGCTAAGGGCCGTAAATGCTTCACGAATGGATTTGGAAAGCGACTAACAAGCGTCACTTAAGGTCTAATGATGCCATCCGGTGGCTGGTAGAAGTAGTGAACCCCCTGATGGCTGACAATCAACCAGAATGTTTAATTAATCCATCATATCCTTTCTTTAAAAGGCATTCATCTTGTTTTTCGCGCAAACTCTATAAATTCCCTGACACAGAGTTAGCTACACGTTATGATATTATAACCAAGGCTAACCGGTATCCGACTGCGTAATTTCCTTTATTCAGTGGAAAACGTGTTGCATTTACCCACATTTAAATATCTAGACTTAATCAGTTGGTGCAACCTAAACAAAAATCATCCAATTTTTTTTCCTGTTTTAAATTGAATAAAATAAATAATAATAAATAAATAAATATTAGACTTTTAAGACATACCTTAGCACCAGCGCCGCCAGGGAATCCAGGGGGTCCAGCAGGTCCGGTAGGTCCCTTAATATTAGGATTACAAGGACGTTATTAGAGAAGCACGCTCGGAAAAGGCGACAGTGACATTTGTTTTGGTTTTCCCTTTTAATGCAGTGAGGTGACAGCAAATTATCTCATTTAAGAGACCAACAGTGAACTGTACCATTCAAAAAGTATATTTTCGATTTTTTTTTTCCTTTATTTCGAACGTTTTAAGTATTGAAAACCTACGGGAGGACCAGCAGGACCGGTGTTGCCATCGTTACCCCGAGCACCCTGCATGGGAGAGCAAACTGAGTGTCACGTATGTATGGTACGCTTCAGCATTGACGCAGGTGTTTTTTTGTTTAGGAAGAGGAAAAAACTTACAGAGGGGCCAGAAGGTCCAGGGCGGCCTCTCTCACCAGGAAGACCACGAGCACCCTGCAAGACAAAGAAAAAAACAGATGAATTTCATCTCCTTTAGAGGTTGCACCCTATCACTAAATTGGTTATTTGGAGTGATGCAACAGAAAACGTACCATGGCGCCTGGGATGCCATTTTCTCCAGGGGTACCAGGCTCTCCCTGCAAAACAGAGGTCAGCTTTAAAATGGCTGGACTGAAACAAAGTGATCCAGACTGGGAGAACTGCTTTCTGGGAGTTTTACCTTAGGGCCAGCAGGTCCGCTGTCTCCCTTGGCTCCATCCAGACCTGGGAAACCCTGCAGACAACATCAGGAACCATCATTAGATCCATTCCCTGCTTGTGATCCCTGTCGCAGAAGACTGCGATCCTCTCCGAGACTCACTCTGTGTCCTTTGATGCCGGGGAGTCCGGGAGTTCCAGGGAATCCACGAGCACCCTGCGGGACAACAAGAAGGAAACTGTCATCGTGGGAGTTACCCAAACCGGCAGACGGCCCGTGCAAACGGAGAAGAAATGTAATCGGCATTGAAATGAGTAAGAACTAAGTTAAATAGCAACTAAATGAAGACATATTTGCAAATATAAACACAGGCTAAAATTTTGGTTGGATTGGCTGATTGGGCTCACCTGAGGGCCAGCGGGTCCACGCTCACCGGGGCGTCCAGGTTTGCCAGACTCACCCTTTAGAAGACATGAAGAAAAAAACACTACTTAAAAAGAAAGTGCCAGAACATGTAAGAAGAAGAAATGTTAGCGGAAAACACAGGTAAAAAAAACAAAAAAAGTAAATCTCTCACATCATCTCCGTTCTTTCCAGGGGGGCCTGCAGGACCACGGGGTCCCATTGGACCCTAAAAACGCCAACAGATAAAAAGATTTATCAAACATTCCACTGACACAGGTGAAGAAGATGGAACGAGGGAATGACTGGCTACTAGAAGCAATCACGCTCATTCATGGTGTTTTAATCTCGTGATCTGCACGTTATCAACTCATGACAGGTTTAAGGAGTGACGCGGGGTTTATCAAACCAGTTGTGACGTGTACTCACCGCAGCGCCGGGCTCACCGGGCTCTCCTGGGGGTCCCTGGTTACCTGAGGGACCCTAAAATGAATCAAAGGGTAAAAAAAACATAAATTCAAAATCCACAGCATCTTTCTTGATACATATGGGAGGTGAGGATGGAGAGGAGGCAGTGGTGCATCCAGGAGGGGGCGGTGGTGGTGGTACGGATTGATTTATTTATGCATGCAAAGTAAAGTATGACAACAGCCAGGATGGAGTAAAGCTGCTGCTTTGTTTTTGGTGTCCCACCCAACAGATACCAGCAGCCCCCGACTTGGGTGCCCTTTTGAAAACCTCCTGGAGGCACCCCTCTGTGGGGGGGATTATGTATCTTTTTGATAAGAATACGCACCACATGGCCAGGAGGTCCAGGAGCACCACGGGGACCAGGGGGACCCTGTTGACGAAGAGTTAAGAACATCAGACATCGGTTTATGGTCAGTTTTTGTATAAATGCTGTAAAGATGGTTCACTTTGTGTAGGAGCAAAGCATTCGTACAGGTGGGCCAATAATGGGTGTGGAGGATTTTGAGGAGTCGAAGTAGCTCATTTGAGGAGAGAACTTCTGTAAGGGCAGAAGATGAAGATTAGTCAGTTGTTGTTGTTGTTGTTTTTCAGCACAAAACACATCCACGTAAATACCTGAAATAAGGAAATGTCTCATAATCCTTACAAGAAACAGAAATCTAGATGAGAGCAATGGTTTTATCAATGATGCTGCATGATGTCATTTAGGGGGACAACACCAAAGAGACATTTAGTAACGCTGAAAAAATGGCTGATGGAGCTTTTGGTCGGCTCAGTCCAAACTCACACATCTGCTCTTCCTTCATCAGTTCGTGCCAAAGGGGTACGTTTGAATTCTGGTGTGGGTTGCTGATTTAAGTCAAATATTTAAGGATGTTTTCCCTGATGAAACTTTGATACTTACTCCACCGAAGCCAGGGGGGCCGGGTGGGCCGGGTGGGCCGGGAACGCCAGGCGTTCCGGGGATTCCGTCAGGGCCAGGGGGACCAGAAGGACCCTGGGCGGGAAGAAAACAGCAATCCAGACATATTACACACCTATCTATGCAAATGGTTTTTAAACGTTACTTTCAGTAGTCCAAAAAAACGTCACTCTACTGTAAATCCACCTCGGATGTCACCTTTACTAACTTTACAAAGATCAGAATCAGAAATATGTCTGGAATAAAAGCATATTTTTGCTTTCACTTATTCTCATAAAATGCCATTAACTCCTTGTTACAAATAATCTTTGCTGGATCTTTTATTAATCTCACTTAAAGAGATTAATGTGTATATATCCTTTTTACTTCTTATTTGACTGCATTCTTATTTTTTGTCTGCACCATCAATACCAAGTCAAATTCCTTGTAATTGCAAACCTACTTGGCGATTAAACTTGATTCTGATTCTGATTCTAAAGCCTCATGAACTTTGACCTTTTGAGTTATTTACCAATTAGAGTTGTGTCACACCAGCTTTCTGATGCCTTTCCTTCCCAATCTGTACAGCATATATCTTTTCATCTTTGTCTTTCATACAAACTCAAACCGATTCATGAACAACATTAAATACAACAGAACCGACAACATGCAGAGCGGTTCTCATGAGCTTTGCTGAAATACTACAAGCTGCATTAAACCGATATATTTCCTTTAAAAGAGGCTAAGGGAGACACTCTTGTTTTGAAAATACCATTATGATTGTTTAATACGCATATAAATTTGCACAGAAAGCTGTGACTCAGACATTTCCACTGTTATATCTACTTTCTTCATAATAGGTGTTGTTATGTTGAAAGACAAAGCAAATAGAAACCTACCGGATCTCCATTGGGGCCGGTGGGTCCCTTCGGAATCTAAGAGTACATATAAACCCAAGTTAAGCTATGCTGTGATCTTAATAACAGATCAAAATTGTTATTAGAACATAGATATAAGAGCTGATAAATTTGGAATTGTTTTTCAGCATAATTAAAATTATATAAAAAAGGTAAAATACCTCAGGTGTTGGGTAAGGACCTGAAAAATCAAATGAAATAGAAGGGTTAACAAAATAGCTCACATAAGGAAATCTAAAACATTTCAAGACTAGCTAAAGTTTTAGGGTGCAGGACCAAGCATGGATAGCACACTTAGGCATTAAAGTGGAAAATCCAAGATGTCGTGACCACATTAAAGTAACTTAAATAATAAAAACGGGAGAAGGGATGAAAGTCATTCCTGTGAAATTATGAACTCTCCACCAGAAAGAGGGTTTAATCCATTATTTGAAAGAAAATATATTTAAAAAAAATGCTCAGCAAAACGTGATCCAAAGTGATTCTTTTTCTATGTCAAATCCACAAGCAGGCAGTCAGCAGGTCCATTTGAGAACACAAAGCCAGAGATGGCGACATGGGGAAATGTAGGAGGCCATGCAAAGCTTGAATGAAACCACAAAACGATTGGGCAGTACCGTTGTCTTCTGGGCAGATAGGGCAGCACTCTCCGTCTGGAATAATGGGGTCTTCACATTCGGTCGTGTCCTCGCAGATCACCTCGTCGCACAGGACGGTCCCCACATCGCACACGCAAATCTGACAGGGTTCTGGTTTCCATACATCCTTGTCATTGTACAACTGTCCATCAGATGTGCAGCTGCCGTATTGCTCTGAAAAAAACAAACAAAAAAAAAAAACGTGAGGAATTCACAGCTGATTCAAAACTGATGTTCACACATGTAAATATCAATCAGATGCTTATTAATGCAAAAAAAATGAACACATCTAGCTTAGAACTAACATGTTGGTAAACCTATTTCAGTGTCCTTGTATGAAATTCTAATATTTGCAAGAAATAGAACAATATTCATAAAACTCTTATTTATTAATAAATAAGGGTGAAAATGTGTTAGCAGACACCAGTAGGAGAGTGAATAGATTTTCATCACGGCCAAGATTCCTTCTTTTTGTTCGATTCAAAGGGCCTTGGGCCCTATTGGTAAAGTTTTTTGCCACTAGTTCTTAAGGCTTTCCAAAAGCCTGTTTCACTCCGGTTGTTTATGTAGCTTTTAACAAAAAATGAAAACCAAAGTCCATTTTTTAAATATTACAAATTGTAGTTTAAACCACATAATTACATATTGCCATGTGCTTAACAAATCTATAGCATTTCTAGTGACTTTCAAAGCTTAAAGAGTTGATTTAAATAAACCTCATATAAGTGAAACATGCATGCTTTGTAAACACATAAGTAAAGTTAAGTACTTTTTTGATTAAAAACATCTTAAATGACTAATGCTTCTTGGTTTGGTGTGGCTGTTTTGCTTAAGAAAGCATCAGCTACCAGCAGCTTCAGCTCAGGATGGTTTTTTGGGGAACGAAATGAAAGACGAAGTAAAAAAACAAACAAACCATAATTACGAAAGCTCAAACAAGTAGAATTAATGTAACTAATAGTAATATGACATTAAAAACACTGGAGTGCTATACTTTTTGGTTTTAGAAGTGGGTTGGTGGCCCCTTAAATCCACCATATAGCTCCATCCCTGTTTAGCATCTAAAACCTGGAGTTCAGTTACGTGATATTTAGCTACAGGATTATATTAGGGGTTATGGTTGTCTTACTGTATATATATGTGTCTATATGTCAGATAGAATAAAATATTCCAAAAATGAAGGCTCATCAGGCTGTTATTTTCTTGAAAACCAGTTACAGTGGGTCCACGTTTCAGATCGATCATTTTGTAGGCTGGGCCTCAGGCGTGGTTTAAAGGGTGGATGTGCAGTTCCAGCCATCGCCACATGGTGTCACCATTGCTTCGCAAAAGAAGGCCTCCCGCGCCCCATTCAGAGTGGTGATTAATTGACGTCTAGACGAACCTATTCCATTGTCGACGTCAGACTTTAGAGTTTTCCGTTGTCTTTTCTTCCCTTGATTCGAAGCAACTTTCTAAATGTTTTAAAGCCACCCTTCTGTATTCATGTGCTCATTATTGATGCGTTTTAGTCGGAAGCTTTTGTCTTGAGGCGAAAGTTTCCTGGGCCGAAATAAATCCCCACCAAATCCAGACCAAGTGTTGTTTAATTCGAATACCTTTTTTTTTATTAGATTTATTTGCTTTTGCATGAGTTTCAACTCTGTCTGAACCCATGGTCTGCCACTGCGCAGAAATAAAACAGCTGCTCCCCTCAGGTTTGCACTCCAGTAGGACATGTGTCTGCACGCCAGTGAGAGGGGGGAAAAAAACAGTATGGAAAAAATGTCCAGTCTATAAACTCCTATTCGTTTCCAGATCTCCAGAGGAGCCCATGAAAAAAACAGAGGGAAAAAAACAAATTTCTCAAGCTCTGCCAGGTGGGGGTCAAATATCCGAACAGTTCCATCAATCTGCGCATCCTCTGTGGACTATCCACATCCTGAGATGGCCACAAAGATGAAACCAATGTTTGAAAGTGATACTTACTATCATCCTCGCCTTGACCTCTCGCCAAAAGCACTGTTGCGCTGAGCAAGAGCGCTAACCGAATATCCACAAAGCTGAACATGTCTAAATATTAGACATGTAGATTCTTTGTGGCAGGGGAGATCCTCTTTTTTCCTCCTCAGACACCACTCATGCAGGGCAGGGTCCGGTCTGTGCGTAACTCCAATCCCGACCCCAGCAGAAACTCCCTACTGCCTAAACAAATGACTTATCTTGGCTTTTATATGCCTGAGCTTTTGGGGAGGTGCTGTGCGCGCACCGCGTAACTTGCTGCGAGTCGGGGCGCAGGATCCCTCCTTCATCAGATGGGAATGGGCCCTATAACAAAAGCAGTTCTCCTCCCAGCTCAAACGTGGCCGAGGCATCATTTACACGCCGGCTCTAAGATGCTGCAGACGTCCTTTATCATCTACTGTGTGTGGATTTTCTTGAGAGACACTTACCGTGTTAGGGCTACTTTGGCTGCTAAATTAAGGAGTCTTCAACTGGTTTGGATAGATATGGCTTTCTGCTTTAATAACTCCTGATCCCCCTGGACGATAATTCCTATACTTTTAAGAAACTGATGCGCAAAATTGCGTTTGGAGGCGTTTTTGATCTGAGGTGGAGAGTGCGCAATTTACGCACAAAGAAGGAGATGATCTGATGGTATTCGAGTGGATGTTTTATAGAATTAGCAGTGAGGATTTCTCACCGTGTTTTTAGTTTAACTAGCTTAACTCTATTTTTATTTGAACGTTTTCCAACCATCCAAGGCACAGAAGACACTAGCTAGCTTTAAAAGAGGTAGCCAGATGGGGGCCACTGACAATCTTGGGGTGGCACATCAGAACTAGACTCTATCTAATAAGATCATTAGCATGCCATTGGGAAATATGTGGACACAATTACACAAATCAATGCAAGAAAAAATTTGTAAATAAATAAATAGTATAAGAAAAACAAATTAATAGTATATGGTATTGTCTCCCTTGGTCACCCCTTGCCTGGTGCAACCACTGAGAACACCCGCAACTAAGCTCTGCACATACGTCACACTGAGTCTCGTTCTAGCTGCTAATCTTTAAGAGGATTGTTGGAAATATTGTTGAAATATGTTGTTGAACTTTTTTTTATTGTTCTTGTAATATTTCTTTTTTTACACCCTGCTCAGTTCAAATTAGTCTTCTGCAGTGCAGACATGGAGCCATCCTTATGATATGATGTTAGAGACAGAGGAGGAAGCAGAGAGAGAGAGAGAGAGAGAAAATCTGGCAGATCCACAAAGCAGTCTGGTTACACTGTGGACACGTTGCAACTTCTAAAACACAGAGCTCCAATTTGACCTCATTTACTCTCTGCTGCCGCTTGCTTTTCCTTTTTCTTTTTTTGAACTCAGCCTAAGTAGACTGTGGTGCTTTCCCTAAACAGTTGACAACGAATGACACAGAGGTGACAGGCTTTATTTTATGTTCAACGATCTAAATTTACAGAAATCGACATTACAGATGGATTCGCTGAATCTTTCCACATTTTCTCAAATTACCAAATTCTTTTTATTTTATCCGGATTCTATGTGATAAAACAGTAGAGTAGAAAAAGTATGTTATTCAGCACCCTTCATTTGACTACCCATAAATTAAAACTGCCTTCAAGAAGTCACCTAATAGGGTAAAAAGACTCCACCTGTGTCATTTTATTTCACTATGAATCCAACTGTTCTGTGAAGGCCTCAGAGGTTTCTTACAGAACGTTAGAGAGCAAACAGCATTGTGAAGACCAAAGAACACAGCCGACAAGGCTGGGAGAAATTTGTGGAGAAGTTTAAAACCGGGTTGGCTTATAACACAGCATCCAACACATTGAACACCTCACAGAGCTCTGTTCAATCCATTTTCTGGTAAATTCCAAATCTAAACTTTAATTGACAAGAAGACACCTGCTGTTGAAAAAAAGCATGAATAATTATTTTGGTTTGGCATAAGTCATGGAGGGGAACCGGAAACCATGTGAAAGAAAGTGCTCTTGTCAGATAAGAAACTACCTTTTAGCTGATGTGTTAAGCATTTTGTGTTGGAAAGCATCACTGATCACCACACTGAACACAACACATGGTGAAGCATGGTGATGGCAGCATCTTGCCGGGGATGTTTTTTTTCTTCAGAAGGGATGGATAAGCTTGTCAAAATGGTCAAAATTAATGGGAAGATGGATAGGAATAAGTGCAGGGCATGAAAGAAAATCTTCTCTGAGGCTCCAAAATTATTTGAGACTAGGGAGGTGGTCCACCTTCTTTCTGGACTGCAGGCCTAAGCACACAGCCAGAGCTGTTTGACTATCAATAGATAGTTAAAATGACTCAGTCAAAATACAGATCTAGATCCAATTGAGAATCTGTAACAAGGTTCAAATATGGATGTTCACCAATGCTCCCCATCCTAAGCTTGAGCTATTTTGTGAAGAAGAATGGAGGAAAAAAATGTGTTTCTAGATGTGCAAAACTTGCAGTGTCATACCTCAAAAGACTACAAACTAATGGATCAGATAAATGCATGTCACACAATATTTTTATTTTTATTTGGACCAGTACGGACCATTAAACCAGACCTTAAATCACCTAACGTTTTACCCAATTTAAAAATAACAGAAACTGCATACTCCATGCCAGTGTCTTCAACAGACTATAAAAAAATCTGTAATCAAATGCATGAATGCTAAGTTAATTAGCATGTGTGACTTTTTGCAATTTTTTTATCTGGACCATGCAGGTACAGGGGGAGTGATAAGGCCATTTCATACAGTTTGAAGTCCATCAGTCAACAGTGAGGAAAAAAATCCTGTTTGGTAAACTTTTGTGTGTCTTAGTGTGTTAAGTAGTCTCCCTCCATCAGCTGCTCTGCCTTCATTCTGCGTCAGCTGCTTCACATTTTAGCTCTTCCAGTTCATTTGTGATTCTCTAACCCCGCCTCAGTATGCATGCTCACTGATTTTTGGGGTGTGGGGTCTTTTCCCCACTATTTTAGATTTACTGTATAATCCAACATAATTAAACTGAGCATAGACTTTGGAATCTGTAAGTCAAAAACCGGCAGGAAGATAGGTATCAATGGAACTGGCAGGTGTCTTCTCATAAATACAGTAGGTAAAGTCAGCTGGAGCTACAGCAGTATAATTTTTTTATGACCAACTTTTAGGGTGGGGGGGTCTTGTTTTTTATTGTGTGTCATGATTTAGGTTTTTGTTTGTTTGGGACTTTTCCGGACTAGAATCAGCTCTGTCACTTCTCAGCCACAGAAACCCTCCAATTAGCTCAGTCCACTTCTCAGTCATCAGCCCAGACCAGTTCCACATGCTGCCACAAATCAGTACCTACTCTGTTCACCTGTTCCCCAGCCTTCATGTACCTGCCTCACTCACCCACTCACTGCCCCAAAGTCATATCACCTCTATCACTTCACTTGTGCTCTGTGCCGCTGTGGTGTTTTCAGTTTGTGTGTGCTCCACCAACATCTGATCAAGTCTGGTTTTCCCATCCCCGCTATCTGGTGACGTCCTTGGCCCCAGGTTTATTATACATCTTAGAGCCTTTCATTTATAGCATTCTCACAACACACATGTATATAGGGCATTAATGGGGACGGGGGTGGCGGGGTGGGTGATAGTGTAGGCCTCAACCCCTGGTGGCTTCCTTTGCCACCGTTCACATTTAGACATTGAGGATTCTGGGTAAGGTGCATTGACTGCTACCTTCCAGAAGGGCTGGGCTTTTAGCCCGCCCGCCTTTTTAGCCCACCCAGATTTAAAGGCACTGAAGAACAACATGCAAAAACATAACATTTAAGCAGGCTGAGGCAGGCTTGGGTCGTTTTCACCCCTGCCAGGGCGCAGGGTGAAAAAGGGGCGCCATGGCCCATGGCTGCCGGCGTAGCTGGCTGTCGGCCGAGCCTGGAGGCTCATCACCGTGGCTCCTGGGGGCTTCGACATTATGGATGTTGGGGGTTTCCTGGGGGTCCTCTCTGCTCTTTCTTAGGATAGGGGAAGCAGCTTTCCCTGTGTTGGTCCATTTTGGACACATTTGCTTGGGGGTTCCCTTCGGGCATCTGGGGTTCTGGTTCCCCTGGCGTCTGCCTCAGTACTCTGGGGGGTTGGTCTTTGGCTCCTCACAATTGAGCATTTTTCTTATGGATAAACCTTACATACACAAGTTAACTCTTACAAACATCAACAGGTGCTTGGACTCAGGTACTTACAGATTAATTTCTATACAGAAAACTCCTATTATTATCTTTAGCTGTCACTTTATACATTTTGTATTAAATAATACTGTATATTCTTCAGTGATGGTATCAAGTTGTTGGTTGTTTGTACTTGTAATAGGGGTTGATTTTGCTGTTCTTTTTATATATCTCTTTGCAGGTGTAGAAGCAGACTCACAGGATGTTATATAGCTCTCTCCCTTTCCTCTCCTCTTTTTCTTTCACCTTTTCTTCCTTTTAGCATTTTGTCTCATCTGTTTCTCTCTTTTCTTCCTCTTCTACCTTCCTGTTTCTAGGTCCAATGAACATGAAATGGTCCCAGCATAAAATCTAATAAAGCTTCTTGCGTATATCAATCAAGAGGAGCCCTATGGCAAGACCAGAACATGAATACACAAGTCTGCTGTTAGTATCCCTTGTACTGCTTTTTTATAATTGTTATTATTTATTGCTAAATAAAAGCAACCTTAGTTTGAGGTGGGACACGTTTGTGAATATTTAGCAGCATTTTGGATACTGCTGAAGCCAATGTGTGTAAAGTCGGTTTTGATCACTTGGCTGTCACAATACAGCTGGCCGTTTTGCATTATCTTTCATTTTATAAGAAAGCTAAAGTAAGAATAAATCGGCTTTTAACTGCACGAACAGCGTCTGGACATTTAATATTTACCATCTCACCTTGGCAAATGCATGTCAACCATAAGATCCTGGTTTAAAAACATTCCACACGCTTTAAGCGTTGGTTTAGCACTTACAGATACTGTACTTTTTTATTCAAAAATTGCTCTTTAAATGTGAAGGGACCAAAAAAAACCACATTGTGACTAAGAAGTCAGAGTTTATTAACAATATGCAAGGAAACTAGCTAAAGCCATGCTTGAGCAATCCTTTTTATTGTTTGCTGTTAAAACTGCTTTCCCTTAAGAAAAATAACAGGAGTTTTGTTTGTAGCTCTTCTGTTTGTCTACCTGATGTGGAATATACGAAAGATATCACCTACAGCTGATCAGGATCCGCATGAAAATCTGTGCTTCCAGAGTTCCTTTTTGTAACTGAACCGAGCTCAAGCTCACAGGACGGTGTTTAAATAGAACCGGTAATTTTCTGGTGTTTGTGTTGGACTCAAGTTACTGCAATCTATAATATACAGACTTCAGACTGATGGTTTGGATGGAAGAACACAGAATCATTTCATGGCATTTGAGCTGTCTTCAAAAACTTCACCCTGCAGCACAAAGCTGCATGTCTGCTCTTCCTGCTAGGTAAAGGTGTGCAACATGCAGCAAATGAAATTCAATGGGTGTAATTTGTTCCCATTGTAGTCGCCCACTTCAATGTCTGTCTTTGGACCTGCATGTGCTTTAACGAAACAAAAAAGAGAACCGTTATGAAGTGAAAGAAAGATGCATAGTTTTAAATGTTAGTGTGGCTTTGTATGTACCCCCACCCCACGACCCCTGACTCAACCGTACTTCAGGAAGCCATGATGTGCTGTGATTTCAGCTCAGGGCATACATAGACTGAATTAAGGCCCGTTCTTCTTTGCAAAATCGCTTTAGCTTTGACCAACATCAATACCATTTTCAAGTTTTCCCATTGATTGTCACATGGAAATGGACATTGACTGGATCATTCTAAAACATGCCCTTTCTTTGTAACTCTGGTTCTATACTTAATGTCGCTGTCCAACCCAGTGCCATGTCTTTTCTAGCTTCTAACAGGTTTTCTTCCAGAATTATGCGTATTTTGCTCCACCCATCTTCCTTCTCCTTTTTGAAGAACAGTATTCCCACCGCATGATGCCACCGCTGCCAAAGGGTTTTATTTTGGTTTAACTTGACCAGGGCACCAAACTCTACATGTTTACTGTGTGCTTTACTGGCTACTGTTTTATACTCATTGCTTTCTTTCAACGATGGCTTCATTTTTGCTGCCGCCAGTGCACAACTAACACCTCTAATGCTGAGATTCCCTCACCTGAGCTCTGGATCTCTCAAGATCCCCCTGATATCCTCACAGTCCGTTTCATCTTTTTAAATAACTTTCTCCCAGGTAATGACTATATGCATTCCTTTGAACGACAACTTCTGAACGGAAACCGTGCCGCTTTGATGGAGGAGTGGATCATGCGTTTCTTTAAAATACTGTCAACACATCCTACATTGATTTCTTCCTGTCAGGCAGAGCTTGCAAAGTGACTGCGCTTGCCTAAAATGTGCTTTTCCCTTCCACCCTTAGAGCTGCAGCCTGCAACACGTAGCATCTGCCTGCCCCTTGTCCACGTGTTCCTACTTGTATTCCTCCTAGGCTTTCTGATCCAAATGCATTGCAGCCAAACCCTCTCGGTCTCTCCGTCGCGTCTATCATTGTGCCTGAGAGCCTTATTTATTTGATTCTTTTATTCTCTCTTACCTTTAATGTCTCCCTTGGCTTGCTGTATAGCTGGCATTTTGCGACAAGGCCTCTATTACTTGTTGTTCCACATCATTATGACGTTTGCAAATTATTGCCAAGTGTGGGTTTTTTTTTTTGCACAGACATTTCACTCATTGTTTAGGCAAAAGCCCGCTGCATGCCCACCTGCTCCAGACTAATTATACAGTTCACGCGTGGAAAATTACAGCGCATCACAATTAAAGTCAGTGTACAGTATATCTTTATATTCCAAATGAATGTTTTTGAGCTGTAACAATGTTGATCTTTAAATATTTTTTCAACAATTGCATGAATTTGCACACACTTGCGGGTCTGAAATATTTTCTAACGATTTTCCAGAAGATTTTGGAATCAGACTTTAGTGCAACAAGAACGTACTGTGGGTTTTATTGTTAACACTAAACAATAACATTTTGTAGTCAGATGAGGGGGTCTTTAATTTCTTTCCATCACAAATCATTACTGCTGATTCTGATTTCATATTGTATGTTATATTTGCATCAATAACACAATGACATGCTTAATTATCTTAAAATACCTCAGCTCATTATGTGTCTCATCAAGTATTCAAATGTAGAGATTTAGCATCTATCTCACTCGTTTTTTTTTTACTTAATTTTTTTTTAAGGAAAGGTTTGACTCCTCCAAACATACAGTCTTGTCGTTGCCACCAAATAGCTCAAGCTTTGTCTTGTCTGACCATAAAAAGCTTTCTCAGGAAGGCTTTTTGGCTTCTTCATGTCATCAGCTGCAAGTTTCAGCCAGGTTTGCCGCTGTCGATTTTGGAGCAGGGGCTTCCCTCTTGACCAGCATCCTCCCCGGTCATGGTGAAGTTAAACAGGCTTCACTTCAGCTCAGGGGAGTCCTCAGCCTTGGGGGTTTCTGGGTTGCTCTTGAACATCTCCACCAGTTTCCTTTTATCTAACATTACAGTTTGGCTCTTGGCACATTTGTGACACGTCTGAATAACTTGAATTTACTGTATGTACAGCTTGTACGACAGACCTCGAATTCTGACATCGTTTAGAAACGGCGTAAATTCTCCTTAAAGTTTCACCAAATTTCTTGGACTTTTGCATTCGTTCATGCATTTCTCAGTCCAATAAGTGCAGCTCTTGCTAGTAAGACTTCAGTCAGCCTTGATCACCAACGAAAACCTGAAAGAACTTGGTCTTGTCAAGTTAAAAGACTCTCCAGAAACAGTTGACACCACTAAATAGAAACATTTTACCCACTGTGAAACATGGTGGTGGCAGCTTCATTCTCATGGTCTGTTTCACTGCCATCAATCCTGGTGCATTGTGCAAAAGTTGATGAAATACCGAAGAAATGCTATGTCTAAATACTGGGACTTCACTTCAGCCTAACCAGCTAGATGGTTGAAACATCTGGATGTTGCCTAAGGACAACAATTCAAAATAAATCAAAACTGGCTGAGGAATCGATAAAGCGGGTTACCAATAAGCTTTTGAGTTTCCCCAATCTCAGCTATGTTTAAAATCGCATAGACTATGCTGCAAAGCCAAGTGTGTAGCAGGAAATCAACCAATTAGAACTGAGTGGGTTCCACCAGAAGGTTGTTGACGTCTACAAAGGTGGGACCTTTTGCCACAACTTTCCTCTTAGACTCTATCTGACAGAACTTCTTCTTTTTTCCACAGGATCAAATTTCAGATCTACTAAGAGTTATCTACTGACTCTTTTTTTTCTCCCCTATTTCAGCTACGGCATTTTTGCTCCATCTAGGTTCGCTCTTCTCTTCGTTCCTGCATCTGGCTTTTCTTCCCAGCCCCCATCCGAACTCAAAATCTCCATCCCTCCCTCTTTCTGGCCCGACCTCTCTTCTCCGCTCTCTCCCATCCTTCCACTCCCCCACCAGCGCAGACATCCAGTCAGACACGGGACGGAAAATATGACCGACTCCTTCCCTTGCCGAAGATAATGTGAGGGAAGGAGCCCGACAGCTTTTAACAGTGGCAGTACCAAAAACCAAGAAGGACTTGGAGAGTAAAAGAACCAAAGAAAGTTCCTGATTATAAAGTTATAAGCAAATATTCACCAAGAGTCTCAATCTTTAGGTTCTGGTGTTTTCTCTACATGTAAAAAACACAACCAAAAAAAAACAATTTTGCTCGGCAAAAAATGAACTAAATGTTTAATCGTCTCACATTGCTGCTTTTCAACCAAACAGCGTTGTTCTGTTTATGATCTCCGTAATAACTCAACATCAGAGGCCACATGAGAAAACCCAAGGAGCTTCACTGTGCCTGTGGGTGTCGTGTTACAACACTGCAAAAGCTCAAGCTGAGGGAGGGCCTGTTGTGTTTCAAAGAGAGGAGAATCACCAACATGAGTTTAGGTCGAAGCATTTTACGCAGACACAAAACCCTCGCTTCTAAAGCCACTTCTGGATTTACGTTGGAAAGTATGCAGAGTATTTTACCTTTTTTTCCCCCTTGTAAAAGCATTCACAGCCATTGAAGCTTGTTTTTTTTTTCTTTACCTGTTGTCAAGTCTCGACCACAAACTTCATTGTGTTTTATTAGGATTTCATACCAAACACCAAAACAACTGGGTAGAGTAATTGTTGAGTTGAAGGAAAACAACACGTTTTTTTTAAAGATCTTTGGAAACAAAACTCTGAAAAATTAGGCATGATTTTTAATTCAGTTTTTTGTGGAACCCAGGTTTACTGCAATTAAAAAAGCTCTAAGCCTTTAGAGTATGTCTCCACCAGGTTTGCTTGTCTACAGACTGCCATTTCCTCCTTTCTCCTTTACAAAATAGCTCAAGCTCAGTGCGATTATATGACAGCGTCTGTAAACATCACATATAATTCTTCTAGTCAATTCCTGATTGGATTTAGGTGTGAACTTGGATTAGGTCATCCTATCACATGAATATGATTTGATCTAAGTTGTTCCATTGTTGCTCTGGTCTCATGTATAGGATCGTTGCCTTACTAGAAAGTGAATCTCTTACTGGCATCCATTTTTTTGCAGCCTTTATCTGGATTACCTTGAGGCTTTCCCGGGATTTAGCTCTATTCACTTTCTCACCATCTCTAAACAATCCTTCTCACCTCTGCATAAGACAAGCATCTCCAGAGTATGATGCCGCTGACTCGTTGTTTCAGTGCGGAGATGATGTGTTTGGGTTGATGTACAGTATTAGTTTTCTTCTACACTTGCTGCACAAATGTGCCCCCCCCCCCCCCCTACATGACATGCGATAAACTGCACACTAGACTTATAGATTTTTTTTCAACATTTCTTCCCCCCTGCCTCTTCCATTAGGCCTAGCTTTGTGAAGTGTACAACTAATAGTTTTCATGTCAACATGTTTTCCAACCTGAGCTGGTAATGTGTGCAGACCCTCAAAAGTTGCGATTGCCATCTTGGCGGCTTCTCCTTTTGAAAGGCGCTGTAATATTATCTGCTTCAGCTTAGCTTTCACGGTGTTAGCTGTGTCTGAATTCCACATGATCTTCTTATTTTCCCTTTTTCTTTATATATTGAAACAAAAACATACACACGTATGTACTGCTGCTTGAAGGTGGTATACCAAATGTAGGTACACTTTGAGCACTGATTCGAGTCAGATTCCTTGATTGTGCACACAATCATGGTCAATAAAACTGATTCTGATTTATGATTAATTTCCAGTTGACTAGCAGACTCCTTAGGGTGTCTTGACAGCGGTCTTCCCCAACATCTGTGAACTTAGAGCCTTTATGACATTTTTTTACCCTTTTTACCCCTTTTTCTTCTCTCCTCCTACGTGTCATATGTTTCGACAAATGCTCTGCATCATCTGCTTTCTGTTTTCTCCGGAGCTCTTCCTATATTCAAGCGTTTTTGCCTTGTTCTATGCATGGATTTAATTCATGCGTACCATCACATGTGAGATCGCATCAGAATGACAGCGACTAAAAATCTCGATTTGAGGCTAAAATCTGTTTTCGACACACGGAAGAGTTTTCAGCGAATCATTGGAGGGAAAATGAGCTAAGAGGCCCGTTCTGGAAATGCCATTACTCCAGCTGCGTCTGCAAGCACTCAGAAATACCGTCGTCATGCAGGGGTGTTCACATGTGAGAAAATGAAGGAAAAGCGGGCACTAAAGCTCAGCTTTACAGAAGTAAAAAAGACAAACAAACTAAGAAGAGCAACAGCTCAAGGAGGAGGAGACTTTAGGGCACTGGGTTAAATGGAGAAGTGGAAATTTTGTTTAATCTTACTTTTTACAGTAGCTAACACGTGGAAACAGAGTTGAACATATAGTAGTTCTAAGAGACACCAGTAAAGGAATAATGAAGTCTGTAACTATGCAGGGGGAAACATTCCCATCTGTTGGATGACTCATACTCTCCCCTCAGCTGCAGAAAAGAAGTTCAAGAATGTCCAGTCCAAACCTTTACTCAGCTAATGCAGTGATATTCTGACAATACTTCTGACTAGTTAACGCAAGTTCATGTTAGAAACAAGAAAACTGGTGTAAACAATGTCAGCAAGAGTCAAATTGTGATGGCTAGATAAGTGGGGCAGAGAAACTACAAAACTCCAGGTCTGATTGGGTGTCCCCAGGCTGCAGTGGTCAGTCCCTAACAAATATGGGCCCAGAACGCAATAATCTTCGTCCCATGGCCGGGTCATGGGTGTTAGAGGCTTCAAGCCGCAGGAGCGGAGCGAAGGTCCAATCTAATACGAGTCACTGTAGATCAGATTGCTGAAGTTCACACTAGTTCTGATTTTAAAAGGTTGTCCTGATACACAATGCATCACAGCTTGCTGAGTATGGAACTGCATAGCCACAGACCAGTCGAGGTGTCAATGGTAACCCCACCCACTGCTGAAAGTGAGCATTAGAGGTCGACCAACAAGTAATGGAGGAAGGGGAACTGGTCCGATGACTCATGTTTTTTTTGCCTCCCATGGATGTCCAGGTGCTTGTGCGTAAACATAGGTAGACAACACATGATACTGAGATTCACTATGGGAAGAGAGCAAACCAGCGGGGGGAGTGTGAAACTAATAGCGAATTGGTAATAGGGGTCTCCTCTTAGATGCTGAAAACCCATCAAAGGGAAGCACCAAGGAAGCATCTTGATTAGATTCCCAAACTACCACAACTGAAGACTTTTGATGTAGCAGTGGCCATAGTCCAAGCTCCTCAGGGATGATGGAGATCCTTAGGAAGCTAATTTCAGCTGCTTCCATCTAAAATCACCTTTTTTTGGCTATGATCTGTAGCTCATGATCCTAGAAAAGGGGCAGAATATAGGCGGGCTGGTAAATTAAGATATTTGCTTATTTTTATGTAATTCGAGAACAACTTTCTAGGTTCTCGCGGAGTATATTGCAGCTTTTACGCTGAATGTGATTTCCCAAAGTCTCTCTTTTTACATGTTTTAGATATTACAATTTTAGAAACACATTCATTATTTTTGATAACATGCAAAAATAATATGTAGCTACAAAGATATGAAGCCAAGCCCCCAATGTTTTAATACGTGTACTAACTAGTCAAGACTAACCTTGCCAAACAAAACTTTAGCAAATTTCTTCAACTAAATACTATTGATAAAGGAAAGGGCATATGACAGTGATTCGAACTTGAATTTACTCTGCTAATGCAGTATTTGGTCATGCACAAATGGGCAAACCCCACCTTTTGTTGTCCACCGACCAATCAAAATGTCTCAAATCATGTACCCTGATGTGTCAGAGAAAAATGCATTGCAGGGCTTGACTTATCAGGATAAATCCCTGTTAACTGCTCTGGCAAAAAAAAAAATAAACATATTACCTATTTGGGATAATCTTTGCTAACTAAGATGACACTAGATCCAGCAATTTCTTGCAATAACTGCAGTCATTCATTTATTGGGACATAACATGACAAACCTTAAATTACTTAAGAGAATTTCCTGGGATGGGTATAAAACAATACACACACACACACACACACACACACACACACACACACACACACACACACACACACACACACACACACACACACACACACACACACACACACACACTAACTACTCATTCGAGCAGAAAAGTATGGGGATTACATTTTCAAAAAAGGTTGTGAATCTATAGCATCAAGCTCGCATCACAGAGAAAGATCTGCAGAACGATTTGCTTAATTTTTAAACAATTATACATTTCTGATTAAAGATTTTTTAGTCATCATTCCAAGCTTTAAAAATGTTCTTGCTGTCTGGAACTTCATTAGATGGTTATGATGCTTACATGCAATTTCTCATTTGTTGGGCAACATTGTTTCACTGCTGCTACTTGCACATTTTATGTTAAACAAATTAAATGAAACTTAAAAGGTAAAATAAAGCACAGTAGCATACTATTTTACAGTAACAGTTCTAACTACATCGGCAAGGTGTTGAGTAAAGTAAACAAACTAATAAACACTGGTGATGCATATTCTTTGAGAAGCATGAATCTCCATTCAACTTTCAATTTGTCTTTTCAAAATCATTTGCTACACGTCCCAGATAATTTTGCATGCAACAATATAGACATGTGCTAAAATTATTACATTTTTTTCTACCAGCTCAAGACTGCCTGTTTGTGGGGGGTTTTCTGACTTTAGCCTTTCCCTCCATTCTCTGCTCCACTTTGCTCTGCCACCACTCAGATCACCCTAATTAGTTTCACCTGCTGCAGGTTTTTAGAGACAAGTCAGCTTACCTGTTTCTCTGCCTTTCTATACATACCTCACTCACTACTCACTGCCAGAACTCGTCTTGTCTCACTGCCTGCATATGAATTTCCCCAGTGATTGTGTTGCTCAGCCTGCTGATCCCATGGACCTGTTCTCGCCTGCCCTCACTGGTCTGCTTTACTAGTGTTTGCATGCACTACCTGGTTCAGGTTATGGGGGTTCTGTGTCTCACCGTGCCATCGCTGTGAGCTCACTAACTGCACTGCCTGCTCAAATCTGTCTCTGCCTGCACCGTCTGGTCAAATCTGTGTCTGCCTGCATCACCTGGACAAATCTGTCTCTGCCTGCACTGTCTGGTCAAATCTGTCTCTGCCTGCACCGTCTGGTCAAATCTGTCTCTGCCTGCACTGTCTGGTCAAATCTGTCTCTGCTTGCATCGTCTGGTCAAATCTGTCTCTGCTTGCACCGTCTGGTCAAATCTGTCTCTGCCTGCACTGTCTGGTCAAATCTGTCTCTGCTTGCATCGTCTGGTCAAATCTGTCCCTGCCTGCACCGTCTGGTCAAATCTGTCCCTGCCTGCACCATCGGGTCAAATCTGTCCCTGCTTGCATCGTCTGGTCAAATATGTCCCTGCCTGCACCGTCTGGTCAAATCTGTCCCTGCCTGCACCGTCTGGTCAAATCTGTCCCTACCTGCATCACCTGGACAAATCTGTCCCTGCCTGCACCGTCTGGTCAAATCTGTCCCTGCCTGCATCACCTGGACAAATCTGTCTCTGCCTGCATCGTCTGGTCAAATCTGTCCATGCCTGCATCGACTGGTCAAATCTGTCCCTGCCTGCACCGTCTGGTCAAATCTGTCCCTGCCTGCACCATCTGGTCAAATCTGTCCCTGCTTGCACCATCTGGTCAAATCTGTCCCTGCCTGCACCGTCTGGTCAAATCCGTCTCTGCCTGCATCGACTGGTCAAATCTGTCCCTCCCTGCACCATCTGGTCAAATCTGTCCCTGCCTGCACCATCTGATCAAATCTGTCCCTGCCTGATTTGATGAGGGAATGTACACTCCTAATCCTGTATTTGTTGCCGCTTCAGTGAATGAAAGTCAGGTCATTGGCTCGCTTCTCAATTTACAGAAATTACATTTTGGTTTCTGCAAATCTGCACTAACAGATTAACTAAGTACCTTCTGGAATTTGCATGCTTCATTACTCACTCTTGAAATTCTTAGGAAACCAAAGAAATAGTGTGGAGAGGTGAAGAAAACATCGTAACATCATTGCTGTTCAATTCAGTTCAGTTCAAAAATACTTTATTAATCTTTGACTAGTCAAAGCAGACTTCAGCCAACATGTTGTCCTTATTTCTGTTTCTGTGATAATTATTTGTATTGGAGCATCCGGAAAACGTGCTCAGCATTTTCTTTGTAGTTTTACATCTATTTTGTCTCAAATCTGATCATAGGACTGTTGTAATTCAGCTTTGTGATTATCTTACTCTGTACTGCTATGCTTCTCTCCGTTTGGGGAAGAGGAAGCACCAGTGGGCTGTGTCGTTTCTGATGTTTTGGTCCTCTGAAACTGAGCTCTTAGTCCAGCCCGAACTTTGCAGAGTACCTCAGACGGGAATGAGAAGAAGAAAAAAAGTGACCTCAATAGGGAAGAATGCAGTGCGGTTCCTTGTCTGTTCTCCCTCCCCTAACATCCAGCATGGGTAAAAATTACTTCACCTAACCCACTGTTTAGCAGAGGCTGCGTATATGACTTGAACCATTTAAATTGCCACAACTGCTTCCCTCTCCTACCTTCACATTCGTCCCTCCCTTATTTTCACCTCCTCTTTTCATGGACTCATGTAAAGTTGCCACGTTTAAACGCTTTCTCATTTCTTGCCGGGTTTCGTCTCATTGTAAATGGACTGCTCTAGGACTGTAAAAACCAAGGCTAGCAGATGTATATCGCTCCATGCTGCCATGTATTAAAACTGCAGTTGTGATGTTGGTTTGAATAAAAGTTTCCTGTTATATTTAAGCCTAATTCATTTTCATTTTCAGTGGAGACACTCCAATATTCCTACATAAATTGACAAAAACTTTGGTGCTATTAAACAAACCAAGGCCATTTTTCACTTTCAACCATTACCTGCTGCATTTTCCTGAAAGTTATCTGTGCTTAAATTGGAGAATTGAGGAAATAATGCAAAACAAGGTTAATTTTCTGAAGAAAGTCATCAGTGTGCCATGCTAAATAATAAAAGACATACTGAAATGAGAAGGAAGTACAAACAAGAATCCACATTGTCTCACAAGGCATCCACACTGCTTGAATGTCTTCACATTTGCTCATGTTACAATCCAAAACTTCAATGCATAGAGTATGCATGATGTGTTTATGTGATAGACCAACACATGGGAGTACGTCGCTGTTTTTCTTTTTTTGTTTTATAAAAAAAAAGATCTAAAAGTGTAGCATACAGTTATGTTCAGTCCCTTTAATCTGAATCCCCTAAATAAAAACCAGAACGACAGATTGCCTTCAAAAGCTGCATAATTAATAAATAACGTCCTGTGCTGTAGAGATGTTTAATGCAGGATTTGGTTATAAAACAGTATCCCAATCTTTGAACATCTCACTGAGCGCTGTTCAATTCATCATCTCTAAATGGAAAGAGTTTGACACAACTGAAAAGCTACCAAAACACGGCTATCCGTCTGAACCGACAGCCCAGACTATTAATCAGAAAAGCTGCCAAGAGGTCCAAGGTACCTCTGGGGGAGCAGCAGAGACCCAGAGCTCAAGTAGGAAAATCTGGCAGCAGGAAAATCTATGGATTGTGAACTTTTTCTTGTGTTTGAGTTTCAAGAGTAAATTTATTGTTGTGAGGAAGCCACATGCTGTCCTATTTTCAGGTTGCCAAAGGTCATGTAGTGGGCAAAGCAAACAGGAGAATGGTGGTCAGCTCAGTTGAGACCTAAGCTGATTTTGTGGTCAACATACTTAACACTTCTGCTTCACAATCACCCTAAACATAATCTCACATGATCAAAATCTATTTATTTGTTAGAATGGACCATGAATACAAACACACTCCTCACTTTACAGATTAAACAACAGTATGAGAACCTTAAAATGTGTCTCCTTTTCCTTTTATGTCACAATTGTATACTTTTTTTGTGTTGGACTACCACATATGAAACCACATTTTAAATCCCAATCAAATACATTGAAGTTTGCAATGTGAGAACATTGTGAAACTATTGTTTTACAAGAAATTAAGCTCATCCTGGCATCCTATTGTGGTTATTGAAACTCAGTTTTGTATCAGCACAAATTGCTTGCAACGTTCCCATTCCATCACCGAGGCCTGAGCAGAAGAGATTTCATGCAAGAGGAGCTATCCTTGTGCCAGCCATATGCTCAGAAACCCTCGCTGCTGCAGTGGCCGCTGCTGCAGAAGGAGGAGTTAGGATTGATGCCTTCCTCCTGTGTCATCCTGAAAGTGACTAACAGCTTTCAGATGTTGGCTGGGGAGGAAATAGAAGGGAGAGGTGTGTTTGTTGCTAACCATCTGTGCTAATACAGACATTGTAAAGTTTAGTCTATTTTTAATCAGTTTTCGCGCTTTAGGTTTTGCCAAAACATTTATCAAAAAAATGAACAGCACTTTAGTGCATTTAGAACATTTTCCTTTGACATAACTAAGCGATTTCTCTGTTTTGGTTGTGTTTTGTGTTTGTAGCCTACAGGGTAATAGTTTAAATATAAATGTGTAGAATGAACACAACTGTCAGCTCCTCACCATGTGAATGAATGTCATATGTGTCTCAAGCTTTTAATTCATTTTAATTCAGTTTTATTTATATAGCGCCAACATAAAACACGTTAGCACAAGGCACTTTACAAAGTCAAATAAATTCATCCCAACTGATTGGTTAAAACATTTTCAAAGAAAACCCAGCAGATTGCATTGCATTTACTATAGCCAGAAAACAAATGCAACGATAACTTAAAAAACTTTTAATTTATTCTAGATTATTTCCTGATTTCTAAACTTTTTCGCACAGGCTCAAATATGCACATCTGCTCTCAGCACTATTTGTTTAAACTCTGTTTGGATAGTTTAGTGCTTTATTTTGGAGAATCAACTTAAACTGGTTGGTTTCCTTTCACCAGTCTGGATTTTCAGTAGAGTGGACTAAATCTATTACAGGATGGAGGATGGAGTTTGGGAAGCCCATTTAATCCCAGGTGCCAGAATGGCTCTAAAATGTCTTTTATCTTGATAAGGCCAAAGTTAATGGACATTTTGTTGGCAAGCCTGCTTCATTGCAGCTAGAAGCTTCTCTTTGCCAATCAGAGAAGACTTTTTTGACAGCTCTCATTGGTCTGATAAACACTCTGGAAGAAGACCCTGCAACTACCATCACTTTAACAATGGCCAACAATTTTATTTGCCTTTTTAAAGGTAAATAGGACAGCAACTGCTTAATCTAGCATCAACTCTCAAAAATATTTTTTTTATCTCCATGAAATAATGTCCTATTTCTGTGTTATACTATGATTGGCTGCAGTATTAATGCATTTTAAAAAAATTAAACTATACTAAAAATATGACTCGACAGTAAAAGCAAAAATTTATTCAATTATTGGCAAAACATTTAGTTTTTGGCTCCAAAACTTTATGAAATTATTGCCACGTTATTACATTATTGGTTGTTGTTACATCAGTGTTTGTTACACAGTAAAGGAGGACTACCCCAAATATCTACAAATTTGACAACATAATAAAAAGCTTGTTTTATTTTTAATGGATCAAGCAAACATTAAGCTTCTGCAATTAAAGTGACCCCTAGCCAATTAATATTTTGAGTAGTGTGCTTAAACCTTGTTGGTGACTATAAAGTGTGTACTATGTCTGCACCTTAATTAGGGACAGCTAGGTATATATATGTATAATTTTAAACCTGTTTGATCCTGAAATTTGACAACACATTTAAATATTTTTACCCAAATCCTGCATTTTTTAATATTGCGAAATGTTTGATAATTATTCCACCTTGAAAGGAGAATGGCTCACAGAAAGAATTTAAGCCCAAGATTAATGGCATAACTGTGTCGTTTCAAAATTTGCATTAAGAACGTAGTTCAATAACTTTAAACCCCCTTCTAAATTATACGTGAACTCCCCTGCCTTCAGAGGAAAAAGCAGTAAACCATCCGCTTATGATGTGTGAGTCATAAACAACTGGAGTGGGCGCTAAATGAACATTACAGTGAGTACCAGGCCTTTTGCTTTGAGTCTTGAGCTCAATAAACTCTCATCCTTAAAATAAAAGCAAAATTAGAGGGTTAGAGAAAGGAGAGAAGAAATGGCTTTTGGGCATGGTTTTTGGCCCCACACACTCAGCTGCTGTGGACTTGTCTTTCTTGTCTCTTATTATTTTTGGTGCTCTGCCTGGAAGAGTCAGAGACAGCAAATAGGAAAGGAGAAAAAAAGGAGGAAAATGACAGAGCAAAGAGACACGGACAGACAAAGGTGGCAGGACAAGCCGAAGAGATCTGCCACTCTGCTTTCCTTTTTTTTTTTCCTGATCTGGCAAACAAGGAGTCAAATTGAAGACTGGATTCTATTCATTTATTTTATTCTTTTTTTATGTTAAGCAATTTGTTCAGTGTCAACTGTTTTAAAGTGCTTTATAAATAAAGTTAGCTTAACTCTTCTTGGCTTGCAGGGAACTGGTGCTTATTTCCTGTGATCATTGGTTCAGAGGTGAGGAAGAAAACCTCGGGCAGGTTCCTTAAAACCAAGCGCCTAAATTAAAACATATTATTCTGACTCATGATTGTAGCGAACACTGGGATCTAGGTGGCTCACAGTATTGCCTCACAACTACTATGTCTCTGATTCAGAATTCGCCGCATTTTCTCTGCGTTCTCTAGCTAGGTTGACGGGTTTCTCTTGAAAGTACAAAAATACGGTTCAAATTATTTTAATCATTTCTGCAGCTCTTGTTGCTCTTTGATTCAATCCAAGGTGAGCTACTGAAATGAGGTACAGAAATCTTCCCAAATCTGTTCTGAACACACAAGCATGTATGGTCTCTGTTACTGACGTTAAAGTCAAGCTGGCTTGTGTTGTTCAGCATCATGACTGAACTTAGAAGAAAGATTTGGAGTGGCCTAGTCAAAGCCCAGACTTTAATCCAAGTGAGATGTTGTGGCACTACCTTAAAAAAGCCTCTATTGTGGATGAAACAAGGTAATTCTGCACAAAATTACATTATATAAAATACTAATTGCCAGTTATTGCAAATATTTGGGGCACAGGCGGTTAGGTTAAGGGGGTAATTGGTTGTCAGGTTGATTTGGATAGCCTTTTTTCCCCAAAATGAAATCATTTGAAAACATCACAACATTGTAGATAAATTCAGCTACCGTGTGAAGTAATATTTCTTAAATATCTTTTTAAACTGAATTGTGTCTTCAGACAGTGTTACGGTTCCATCCTTGAACTGCTCCACAAGTTACAACACAAATACTGTTTAACTTTAGACCCAATGCAACTCTAAAATAAGGTTTTAAGTTTAACTTCACAATAAAAAAAGCTAAATATTTGATCTAAAAAGTGAATTTGAATAATTAGAAACTTTGATGTTATCTATAATTCTGATTCTTTTTCACAATAAAGAGTGCTTGTAATGAACCTTTCACCATTTCTTCATAGCTCCAAACATTAACCTAAATACAGTAATGCCAAAGAGCTCATCTTTGGACATGAGTGGAATGGATTCAGACTGTGTGCTCTGAAAAATCTATATTTTATTTGCTGGAAATTTTGTCAATTTATTGGTCCACCAAGGTATTTAAGATTATGCACTCTTTCTGTTTTGAAAATCCTTTATTTTTGTATCTGAGTCTGTCTTTGACTTTACTTCATTAGCCCCCCGAATGGCAATTTCTTTGCAACAAGTAATAGTAGTGGCAACCATCACACAATCACACTGAGGTTTGGTCTTACCATTCCCAAATACCGTAAATTGTGTTTTACTCAAGTTTAGATCAGACCAAAACTGGACTGTCTGGCTGGCACGCAAAACGCTACAATTGGTGGAAATTCACCCATCACCCTGAACACAGCATTCCCAATGTGGTGGTGGAAGCATCATGCTGATGCAAATACTGTCTGATGAGGTTGCTGGTATCCTCATCTACCATTTAGGGGCCAAACACATAAAGACATTGCATTAAATAATTGTCTTTTTCTTTTCTTTCAAACAGACATATGACCAGTCTGTGCAACACCTCCCCATGTGAGGCAGGGGTTTAAAACTTTAATGCAGCAGGAACCCAAATAAACACTGTGGGGGGGTGGGAAGGTGTTGTTAATAAGTCCTGACAGGTTTATGCATTCAATCACGGGAACCCTGCCAAGGTTTTTAGCCCCCTATGGACAGAACCTAATAAAGCTGCGTCCCTCCCCTCCAGTAATGGGTACACAGCGGGTGGAGGCATGTGGGTAAAACAGGCGAAGCTGCTGGCTTTATAAAGTCTTGCACAGAATAAGTAGTGTTCCAGGTCAAAATTGGTGTGTAAACCTTCCTTAATTTATTTATTTTTCCCAATCCTTCCAGAGGAAGACCAGAAAACCCAACTGTGCTTGAGCTCAAAGGAGCCATACCATAAGTGAAAAGTCATTATGTTAGACAGAAATAACAAAAGAAAATTGTGATGTGAAAAACTAAAAGGCATCTTTTTAGGTGGAATATGGTATGACGTCACACACGAGCTCTCTGTGTTGTTCTCCAGTCTCTGGTTTATAAAACAGGGCTGGCCACATGTGCATCTATGTACATGTGGATAGCTGCAACTCAGGGCTTAGCCCCTCCCACCCCCAAAAATGCCACTGTCAAAATAGCAAAATAGCGGAGAGCACGCCCAGCGGATTGAAACCTTCTCTTGCTAACAGCTTTATAAAGATATGAGTTACTTACTTCTTCATTAGACATGTTCCTGTTCCTCCGAAAAGTGATGCTGTTTTTGCTGTGTATTTATCCTTTGTAAACATGCTTAAATGAGGCGACAGGAGAGAAGGGGGTTGGAAAGGGAGGGATGGGGCGGGTTGCAGCTGGAGTGGAGGTAGAGGGAGTCATGGCTTTTCACAAATCTTGTTTTGGTCTACAGACAGTGCTCCACAGCCCACACAGTGCTGACATTTTGCTTAAAGGTATACCATAGCTCTCAACTCTCACGCATTGACCGTGTGACACACGCATTTCACTAACTTCACACGCTCACACGCAACACAAGACATTTCACACGCAAACATGGAATTTCTCACGCATAAAAATCACAAAGCCCATCTGGGCTGCGGATGACAAAACTCCGCCTTCTGCTGAGCTGTTTCGGCTTCTTTCACAACTTGTGGCCATCAGTAATTCCTGCTGCAGTTCGTGTTAACAGAGCAGCAGAAAGAGTGATCAGAGTTATGAATAATTTTAGTCTTAACAGTGGTGAAAGTGAGCCGGTAAGGTCCTGTACCGCGTACACCGAAGGGGAGGGGGCGGAGGGAGAGCTGCTGCAAGATGACTGGTTCATTCAGAACCAGTCATGGCTGCACGCTGATCATAAAAACAGTTCTGCTAACCAGATGCAGTTTAAAACGCCACTTGGTCAGTTTATAAGTTTCGTTTTTATTAATTCTGCATTTTTACATGCACCGTATTTCTGTGCCTCCGCGCTTGCTCCTCTCCCTCCCCTCCTTTCCCTCGGAGCAGGTGCTTTCTGGGCGCCCAGAGCGCACTGACGAGAGCAATAGAGATTTGTCTGGTCAGCGCGGCGACTGACTGAGAAACCTGTCGCTGTGAAAGGTGATGAGAATGTTATAAACTGTAACAATCTAGAAGTGCATTGAGCTGAAAAGAGGGAGAGATCAGCAGCTGGATTGTGCGTAAAGACGCAGCGGGAACCTCTGTGTGCTTCAGTGTTGCTGCTGAGGGGATCATAAAGGCTTGATGAAACTCAGCCTGATTCACCAATCAGGTTATAGATTTACAATGATAAACAACCCATAGATGAATGTGTAACAGTATAATAATTCGGTCAATAATTAAAATCTACTTAATTTTATTCAGTATTATTTGAACAATTGTGTATTATTTATGTTTTAATCCATTAACTGAACAATAAAGTATTAATATGTCTCTTTCTCTTTTTAACACAAGTAATACATGTCTACTTCATTGTCTGGTGGGATAAAAATGAGATGGAGTTGACTCCACCGGCTCTTCCAGGGTCCGGTTAGCCCCGCCCCCAAACAAGCCCCGCCCCCAAATTAGCATAATCTCACTCCTAACTTTTGATAAAAGTTGAGAGGTCTGGGTATACTATGCAACCGGGGTTGATTTTCCAGCGAGGCTCCCCCCAGAGGGCGAAAGTAAAAGTGCACTGTCGTAAAGATGCTCAGCTGTTCTGGTTTCTCCGTCAAGCCAGGCGCGGTTGTTTTGAGCTTAGCAGACAGGCGAACGCAACGAAAAATTGAAAAAACGGCAGTACAAACAATGACTAACACAGTGAAAGTATGAACATCAGGCTTCCCGCAGCGCTATCTTGGCCGCCTCACCACACTCACGCTACCGCCTCGCCAACATTCAAAAAAAATAAATAAATAAATAAAAAATAATAATAATAATAAAAACTCGATATGCTTGCATGTTTATTTGAGGTTAACACTCGGTTCTTTGTTGTTGCTTTCGCGCGTGCATATAGTGAATGGCAGGGCAAAAACACATGGAGTTCTCGCCGTAAAGCAAGACCGACTCTCGCGGTCTTGCACGAGACTTCTGAGCCTGTGGGTGCGGGCCGAGGGCTCCTGCAATGGGGTACCGCGCACGTGACGTCACCGTCTCAAGAGCAACGCCCCTTTTGCCGCTTAGGTAGGGCATACAGGAGAGAAAGCACGGATAACCCAGCTATTACAAGCGCAACAGAACCAGCGATATGACCGACTTTACAGCCGTTAAACTTTCCCAAGACGATGTTCCAGGCACACGGTTTACTGGTCGCACTGTCGAAGAACACACCAACCTTCAGCTCAAACGATGGCTTGAGGTTCGAGGGCTTAAAAAGACTGGAAAACTGGCCGAGTTGATGAACGGTAAGCTTTGTTTTTTTTTCCTGCGCGGCGATCATGGCAGTGTCGGCCGTTTTTTTGTTGTTGTTGTTTGCAATCACCGTCCAGGAATGGGTATGTGTTTAATGTTTGTCTCATTTGAAATGTTTTTGAGTAAGCTATCTTGGTAGCAGGCTATCATGTTAGCGCCTGCTACCATGATAGCCTATATGCTGTCATGGTAGCAGGCGCTACTTTATTAACATGTCGGCCACCAAAATACTCTTACCTTGACTTGATGTCGCTGGAATTGGGTCAGGATGTTCTTCGGTTGGGCCCTTTCCTCCAACAAAATGCTTGCTACATATGTACTTGAATTTGGTAACTTTTTCCGGGTTGAACTGTTGTGTAGGCCGACCGCCCCGGTCCCAGCTCACACATTTCTCCTTGGCAGTCTTGAAGAAAACATCCTTCATATGCGGCCGATCAGCGTAACTCGAGTCGCTGTTGCACGTTCCATAGCAACAATGTTTAAAAACCATGGTTTTAGATTTGGAAAAAGCAGTCGTTTACCGAGTAAAACCTAGGCTAACGCACGTCTCTTTTACAGCAAAACAGCGGTGGGTTTCCGGAGTTTGCCCCACTGCGTACCACGTGATGTGACGTCATCGTGACGTTGTGTTTCTAAAAATAGCTTGCGCGCGGTACCCAATTGCAAATACGGTATTTCCCCCACAGACCACCAGGGCGGCCGAGAAAACCTTTGTTCGACCTGAAATGACTCATTTAATCATCCAAAACGGTATGGAACACATTAATTAACTGAAAAATGTTGCATAGAATGCCTTTAATATCATCTTTTTATTTATTTTTTGTTTATCTTTTGAACGCTATAATGGGAGAGAAAAGAAAAAACACTGTAACCCTGTTTGTTTGTCTTTTATGTATACTCCTAGCCGGAGTGGCCAAAAAGAAATTTCACCACTATAACAGGCGGTGACAATAAAGCATCTTTGAATCTGTTGCTCCTTTAAGGACCCAGACTGTACTGTCTCCTTCAAGATTTTCTGCTAGGGAGCAGAAGTCGTTGTTCCATCATTGACAGCAAGTCGTCCAAATCCTGACCCACCAAAGCAGTCCCAAATCATCACACCACCACCATGTTTGACTCTCAGTGTGACATCTTCCTCTGTAATGCTGTGTCAGCTTTTGTCAGATCAGATGTAACTAAATGCAGATTCTCCGACAGGTTCTGCTTGTGTCTCACCAGCCCACAGAATGTCTCCCAAAGGTCTTGGGGATCAAAGGTGTTTTTGGCAAATGTGAGACGGGTCAATAGTTGTTTTCATCTTGTAACTCTCTGATGGACGTCCTATTTGCCCGGTCTCTTTCTAATTGTTCATTCATGAGCACTGATGTTAGCGGAGGCAAGTAAGGCCTGCAGGGCTTTGGATCAGCTGCTGCTACCTCCTGGACCCCACCGATGCACTCTTGGAGTAATTTTGGTAGGAGGACCACTCCTGGGACGGCTCACCACTGCTCCATGTCTGTTTTAGAGTTTCTTTAGATCTGGCCTGACGTGTTGCTTTTTTTCTCAACTTGTTTTCATACAAGTTTATACTAAGTGATTTCTTGATGCTACATGTCTGGTGGTGGCAATTGCCTCCGGCTATCAAATTAAACTCAGCTTCTAAAGAATGTATTGTTTTCCAGGACATTATATCTTCACATTGGGCAAAGTTGGTTTGAAAAGCTTCCCATTTCAAACTGGAACATTTTTTAAATAAAATGGAACCATAACTTCACAGCATCCGTCAGTCATTTTTGTTCCTCTTTCTTTGTTTTATTTTACCTTCTGTCTTGATGACATAACATAAAACACTAAAAAAGTCTGAGTCCCGCTGCCATATTGCTTTTAAATGTCTGTCAGGTCGATAGAGTCTGGAAATTTTAGTGTTTGCAGAGGTCAAGCCCTTTAAAGGCTTGACCTCTGCTTGACACGCTATGAATGAACAAAATAGGAGAATCCAGGGATCCTAAGGCATCCGGATCAGGGTTGGTTACACTGAACAACAGCTTTTGAACTGTCCACGTCACATGTTGAACTACAATAAGCACTGGTAGATGGATTCGAGTGGGTTGGACCTGGATTTCCAGCTGCAGATGCTCTGATTAGCTCCAGCTGGTTGCCCATATTTAGATTAGTGTTACGTCCCTCCCAGGTTCATGTTCAGCTGTTCAGGTCTGGATTGAAAGGCAAGATGTCCCTCTCACAGCTCGGATCGCATCACAGAAAGCCTCTGAGAGCCTGTAAGCAAACTTAGAAAACAGATTTTATATCTCAGAGCTCAAAAATGAAGCCAGTGAAGCATTTACCTCTCCTTCCACAGCTGAAAAATCAAACCTATTAACCAGCTATAAGACTAAAGATAATAATTTTTCAAGAAGCTAAAATTGCAAGGGTGTTAAAGTTCTCCTCCCTGAATAAATTGAAACGCCTTGAAGTTGCCTGAAACGTCAGACTGTGACCCTTCTTTGCTCATCTAACCATTCATCATCCATTCCATGATTGTCTCAGACTCCCAAATTATCTCCTTCTTTTTTCTTTTTTTTTTTCATTTCTGTCCACGTTTGCAAGCAAAAGAGTGAAAGGGGAGGTGCTTTCTTTGCTTGACATGGAGCATCAACTCTTTACTTCCCAGGCCTGCCACATCTACAAAGTGAGGATACTTGGCTGAGGTGCAAAGAAGAGAGAGAGATGAGGGAAGGAGGAGCAACTCTGTGCATGAAAATGGTGGATGAGTATGCATTTGCTCTCCTCGTGATCACGACAGCTTTCGTTTCATTTGGTTTAAGGCCGATTCTGTTTGTGGCCTGTTGTTTGAAATGATTGTGTCTTCATTACAAAAAGAAGGTTTTCACATCTGAGACCATTTTCACTTTTTTTAATTTTTTCCAAGAGTGAATCATCTTAGCTCTTCACCAAAAGTCTGACTTCATTTGAAACAGATGGCCTCAGTCAGAATGCGTTGTTCTGCCCAGAAAAGACGTGGAAGGTATGAAGCTAAAAGATAGCTCACAATCTGATATCACTACCAGACGTATTCTTAATTATAATCACCGGGCTATTTTTACTAAAGCGTTCAACTGGCCGATTCCTGATATAACTTCAAGTTGGCACCTCCCAGTGGCAGAATGAAACCTAGCAGAGATTAATTATATGTTTCCTGTAGAGTGAAAGGGGATTTAGGGCAGGACAATTTGCTTTGTGGAAAATGTAAACTTTCTGAGTTGAACTGAGCCGGCATTCCTGATTTTGCACTGTTTTCTTGTATCTGAGCTGCGTTTCAAGCACACCATTACAGAGACCACTCTGCTTTTGCTGTCATCTTCAGCAAAAACACAAACGCAGCTAAATAAAGATGCCTTCCAGTATTCGATTTGTCATCTTTGGTTTTCCCTTTCTTTCTCTACCCACTCTCACAGACGCATTTTGATCTCGCTCTCCCTTGTGCGCATCTTTCTCCAATTTTCTTCCTGTCTCTACCTGTTTTGTGCATTGCTGGAGTTCTTGATTTTCCATCTAACATCCCTTCGCTGGTAGGTGGAGGCGAAGAGCTTTAAAAAAACGAGCAGCCACCCTCGGGGATCATGAGAGTTCACAGAGGTGGGAGTGCCAAACGCGTGCCGGGCTCCACCTCTTCTCCTATAGCCTCGGTCTCCACGACTCTCTTCCCATTTTGCCCATTGGAAGGAGACAGACACCACGCCATTTAATTATAGTCTGTCTTAGCAGGGTGAAAAAGGGCCGTCGTTTGCTTGTGTCACATGCAGGGTTTTTTTTTTTTTATTGTTGCGTTCACAGCAGTAAAGCTTAAGAAAAGATTATAGCTCTGAAATGCCACTCCCACTTCTGACCAGAGTGTGGGTTTGGTTCACTTTTCCAAAAACGTTGTGTTCCATTTTTGTGTAATCTGATACCGGAGCTTTAGGGAAGGCCCTTCTTTTTAAGTCAGAGAAGATGCAGGTAAGGTTCACCAAACGCTGTTTGAGAAAACGATGAAGACAGCAGCAGAGAAGCGTTTGGTTAAATGGGATGAAAAGGAAAATCTGTTTGGTCTGTTCCAGCACATGAGTTCAGAATTTTTTTTTTTTTTTGTAAAGCATCTGGGATCACTTAAAACTGCAGTTCTGGCCGCATTACGCTCTGCTCTGCTTTCAGAAAGACCTCAAGGAGGAAAAGTCAAAACAGGGCTCCTTTTTGTCTTATTGGTCACTATAAGAAATCAGTGTGCCATCTTTAATGCATAATGCATGATTAGATCCCAAATTAATCAAACTTTATTAATGGAGCAGTTTGATACCGATAACTGTAACATAAATGGCTTTAAATAGGTTTAAAACAGATGATTGAACCTAAAAAAAAACATACAAGAAATGACCCCAAATAGGCAAAATTTCACAAAAGCAAAGAAATTAAAAGATAAAAACAACTGTGAACGATGAGAAAGTGAGAAAACACAAATATGCAGTTTAGTGAGAAGACACAGAAAAAAGGGTAAAGCAATATATAAATATCTTCAAATTCCTGCCCCAAACAATTTCTTTTGTTTTTCCTTTTTGGTCACACCTAAACTTTTCAGATCAGTGAACAAATGTAAATGTCAGACAAAGATAACCAGAGTAAACATAAATGGCATTCTTCAAATCTTGATTTTATTTATTAATGGGTTAAAAAAACGCCAACCAAACCCATCCATTGTCTAACATGTCTATCCCTCGTGGGGTTGCGAGGGTTGCTGGTGCCTATCTCCTTACCTGACTCCGCCAGATAGATTTGCTCCGCATATCCATCTGGAAACCTTCCGTTGAAGTAATTTTGGGAAGGGGCGAAAATACTGGTTAGGTGATTGGCCTATGTTGGTGATAGACGGGCCAAATGAACCAATCAGATTCGTCGTCGCTCGTAACAGAGCGACGACGAAAACACAACCACAAGCCAAGCTACTCTTGCTGCTGCAGGTAAAGGCTCGTTAGCTCAGCAAAGAAATACTCTGTAATTCCGATAAAACTTGCTCGATAGCCACGCTAACGCTAGTTTCATCGGCTGAAACCGCCATGTTCTTTAGACTGAACTGACGCGCTTCCCGTTGCGTCACACCTCAACCAGCCTCAAAGCCAACGCTGATTGGACGTTCGTTTGGTGAACGGCTCCAAATTTTCTTTAACGGAGAGTATCCAGACTGATCTGCGAGTGAAACCTTGAAAGCTCGCGAGATCAGGATGGTCTCACGAGGCTACCTATCTCCAGCTGTCAATGGGCGAGAGGCGGGGTACACCCTGGACAGGTCGCCGGTCTATTGCAGGGCAACACAGAGACAAACAGGACAAACAGCCATCCACACAAACACTCACACCTAAGGAGAATTTAGAGAGGCCAATTGACCTAATAGTCATTTTTTTGGACTGTGGGAGGAGAGAACCCATGCATGCACAGGGAGAACATGCAACTCCACGTAGAAAGACCCAGGACAAGCATAGGACTCAAACCCAGGACCTTTTTGCTGCAAGGCAACAGCGCTACCCACTATGTCACTGTGCAGCTCCCAATTAGGCCCGTGTTAAAAAAAAGCTATAGTTCCCTAAGTGGTTGGGGCAACTTTGGCAGCCACAACTGGGATCAAGTGTTGGTGATAACCGACTATCAGTCTTTTCCGTCACTGTGGAGGAACTTTGGCCCACTCTTCTCTGCAGGATTGTTTTTACTCACCCACACTGGACAGTTTTAAGCATAAACATCCTGCTTAAATCCTTAGAAATGTCTTTGTTACCTTCTGTAGACCGAGAAACGTAAATCAATTTGTTTTCATTTGTTTGAGGTGGCAAACACTAAACATGAGAATTCAAAGATCACCCAATGTTATACAAAATATACAAATAGATTGTGTAATACAAGCTGGAATTGTCAAAAGCTAAAAGAGAAATACTGAAAAACATAAATATATATAAAAAGTGATGATTAAAGATAAAGTAAAAGTCAAACTAACTCTGAGGTTTGGTTTGCTTTTTGAAATAATGTTGTCAGCTGCCCTCCGGTCCAGGGGAAGGCTGTACTACAAGTGAAGGATGTCATAAGAAGATGACGCCTCGCCAGAAGTTTCACTTCAGTGCTCAGATACAGCAGAAGAGCTGAGAGGTAGGGTTGCCTTCTACAAAAGCAAATCTGATAAATAACCATGATTAAAAACATTATTAGGTTTAAAAACAAGTAAATAGACCCTAGAATCAATTCTGAGATTAAAGGAACTATACCTGAAATTATATTTGTCTGGTTACGAAAAATGCTTCACACACAAGCTATGTAAAGATGTAATTTTTATAATAACAATCAATTAATTGATTGCAAGATCAAGCACGTTCAAGCTGTTCGGAATAAGCAGCGAACTGGGGACAACCCAGGATGACTATTCTCTGCCAATGACACAACAAGGTGGCTCCTCCAGCGTTGTGCACGACAGGGTATGCAAACAGAACAGCAAGGCATACATGTAATTATTGACAATTCAAATAGGAAAATATAATTTAACCAAGACATAGCCATTAATGTCAATGAAAACAAAGAAAAGCCCCTCAATGAAGCTTTGTTTCCTCCGGAGGATTTTGCATGAGCTTGAGGCTAACCTAGCTGCTAAACTAACCGGATACATAAACACTAGAAGTGCGCATGCGCAGCCAGCAAGGTGAAGCTAACAAGGAACGTAGACGCACACTGGCAGTACGTGAGCGCGTCAGAGTAATTGGCATGTGGGACAACCAATAGATAAGGTGATACCCCTGGAATTTGAGGGACAGAGGTGGGTGAGGGCAGAAACTATATTATGACAAATCCCTGCCCTTCGGTATGAAGAGCAGTGACTGGTTAGAGTTTTTACAGACTTGTATCTCCATCAGAGATGGATTTTTGGAAAAGGTTTTGGAACCCCTGTTTTATCCAATAAACACGATTTTTTATTTATTTATTTATTTATTTGTATTTTTGTCTGTTAGGATTTCTGCAGGTTTGCTGGAGGGAATATTGCAAAAATAAAGTGAAAGGAACATTGGTGCTCACAAAATAGCCTAAACTTAGTTAGATTGGGGGAAGAGAGTCTGTGAACATCTATTTTCAGATCTTGCCACAGGTTCTCAGTTGGATGTAGGTCTAGACTTTGACTGGGCCATTCCAACACATGGACAGGGTTTGATCAAAGCTATTCATTCAACATTGGAGGTTGAATGAAGGGTTAGTGTTACTGTCCTGCTTAGACTGGGGCCTCCACTCCAGTCCCATTGCTTTGCGTTCAACTTTTTCAGATAAAATGGGCTCTGAATATAAATTCCCACCACACTTTTCAGAATTTAATTTGCAAACAGATTATGTTGTCATGTATAATTTTGTGTCTGTATGTGTGTGTGTTGATGGAAATAAGATATGTCATGCCTTTCCTGTCATCCTCAGTTCTTCTTGCAACAGCAGACATGTACAAGGACTGCAGTGAAAACCGACTATTATCTGTCCTTGACTGGTTCTTGTTTCATTTTTTGTGTCTCCTCTCATGTTTACCACGGTCAGGTCTGCAAAGTTAAGGCTCACTTACTGCTTCCTGTGCCTGTAATTGTGTGTGTCTGTGGGTGAGAGTGATTTCTGTGATCTCCGCTCAGTCTTAACCTTTTAGTACCTTGAGGGCAGTACAAGTCAGAGCAGGTAGGCTGCTTTTTACATTACCCGTAGCCATGTTTATTCCACCATCATACAGTTTTAAAAAGCTACAGCCTCAATATTATCACTGGTTTTTAGCACTTTTCTGCTCAATCTTTTATAAATCAGTTCTGTTTCTTTAGTAAAGAGGTCTCTGTAATGTGAATCAGGTTTGTATTGAACATCCGCAGCACATAGATGAGACGTCTTCTCTAAGTTGCTCCAATATAGCAGCGACGTCGCCATGCGATTCAGCTCTGAGGTATCTACATATACATCTCTGTGATGGAGCTGAGCAGGGCCGTGCAGAGACCGTTGGAGGGGCAGGTGCTCAAAATTAAAAAGGGCACATGGGGCACGGATTTAAAACATGATACAGAAACATACCTTGCTATACAACCGGTTGAAATGTACCAACCCAGCTGAGTGAGTCAGCAACATCCTGCGGAAGTGCTAAAAGAAAAGGTTGAGTAACCCTAACCCTATAGATTGGGTTGGTCTGCAACCAAGCTGAGCTGTCACTTTACTGCGAGGCATTGCAGGATCACCATCTTGCTTCCTGATAGTTCTGGGATGCTGCTGGTAGATGACTCACAACAATGTCTATGTTTATGTCTGCTGGTCGCGCCCAGTGCAAAATTATTTTCATGCTCAAAAAGGACTAAGTAAACACCATCAGGACAAACTCTTGGCATATATTGTTTTATTAGAAGATTTTTTTTTATGTTTTCTTTTTATGGTCAACATGCATGACTGGGCTTCTCTAATTTTGGAGTAATTTAATAACTTAAACACCATTACTACATTCAAAGAAAACAGTGGAAAGCCTGCCAACCCTGAATACGCCTTCCCAACTGTAAAGTACAGGGGTGTTGGTAGCATGTCGTGTGGGTGTTTTGTTCTATAGGATGGACTGGTACACTTCACAAAATAGATGGTATAAGAAAAAGAACATTATGTGAATAATATTATAGAAAGATTTCAGGACAATAGCCAGGAAGTTAAAGCTTGGGCACCAATGGGTCTTCCAAATGGACAGTGACTCTGAGCATGTACAGGAAATATAGCTACAGGGAGGTTAAAGGATAAAAAGTCAAGGTTTGACAACTTTCTCTGCAGGAAAGAAGCTACAGAACAGCTGGCAAAAGGTGGAGTCCCTCATCGCCGTCCGTGTCTTTGTCTGGAGAAGCTTAATTACACAGTCTGCCAGAACACCAAACATCCATGTGTGCGTGAATCCTCAGCCAGAGGAAGGAACATTTCCTGACTTTTCTCTGAGTCTTAATGCCTCGTTGTGTCCAAAAGGCAAACCGATCTGATAACGGAGAGTCAATAATGTCTCTAAGACCAAAATAATTTCACAGGAAAAGCAACACACCAGGAATCGTTATGCTGCTTAGTCTTCAGTTCACAGCTGGAACCATAGGCACAATGCTTTAAAAAACAATACTCAGTTCAAACAATTACTTTTTAATCTCTGGTATAAACAGCTCCTCTGTGAAGCTCTTAGGTGTGTTCCATAGAACAGTAGATGACAAACAGTTTCGTTAAGACATAGAAACACTGCAGGTAGAACAGGAATAAAGCTGTGTAGAAGAACTTGGGATATTGTTTAAAACAAGCACTTATCCAGCCATTATTCAAAAAATGCAAACGTTTTGAAACATGGCCACCCAACCTGACAGGTGGGCAGTGGAGCAATAACCAGAGAAAAAAAAAGCACACAGACTCTTGATAACTATGGAGCAGCTGCAGAGATCCGCAGCTCAGGTGGGAGAATCTGTCGTCAGGATAACCGTACGACATGCTTTTTTTTTTTTTTTTTTTTTTTTTACAAATTTCCTGTTCATGTTCACGGTGACAAGAAGAAAGAACCCCGTAAGAAATCTTTTTGCTGTCCCCTACATGGGCAGACAGTAAACATGTGAAAGAAGGCAATCCAGCCAAAATGTCTTGGCCTGCTTGATTAACATGGCACAACATTAACTCTGAAGATCCACCTGAACACAACATTTCCATAGTGAAACGTGGTGGTGAGAGCATCATGTTGTAGAGACGCTTGGGATGGAGCTACAGAGGTCCAGAGGTCCATCTTCCAGCAGGACAACAATCCTAAGGATACAGATCTAAACATGCACATTGGTTAGAATGTCCCCAAGGTCCAGATTGAAATCTAATGAAGAAATTGCAGTTTCACAGACACTCTCTATCGAGTCTGAAAGAGCTTGCACTGTTTTGCAAAGAGGAATTGCACATTGCATTCTAAGTTTAAAAGACTCTGGGGTCAGCGGAGGAGTGGAGTGTGTTACTTTCACGCAAAAAAAAAACATGCGTTACAACTGCTCTAAGTGGGACAGCAAACACTCGGCGTGTGTAAAGAGCGAGCCCTGAACATCTCTCAGCAAACTGTGAAGCACTCCAGGAGAAAGGTGTCAGGAGACGAGTAAATACAGCGGCTTTACTCAAACAAGAGCAATCCGAGTGTTTGACTTTGCCTCTGAATGTTTCGACCTCTTTCTCCAGCGTCCTGTGGCTGTTCGTAGTTGTTTCCTTTCTCCTTTTTTTTTTCTGACCAAAATCATACTAGGCAAAAAAATAATAAACCAAAAAAAAATTGCAGGATTTTAATTTACCATGTATTTTGGTGCCATATTATGTCGTGGATTGTTCTGGATGACACCCACAAAAGAGCCCCCTCTAGTGTGTAGTGTTTCAGACATTACACCCCCCCCCCCTTCTCGCCTCACATGTAAACACAAAGCAGACGGAGCAGTGATGACGAATGCGGATGGTTCGGTGTGTGATGAGGACTAAAGGGGGGTGGTCTTTTCGTACGGGGACGTGGAGGAAAGACTGAACTCTGAAACGTGAGACATATTTCTGAATCATCTGCTGTAGGAGGGGCTGCCGCCAGCAGAACCCAGATGGGTGTGAAAAAGCCAAGAAAGCCTCTTCCTTACAGCTACATTCAGTCACAGGTAGACATCGCCGTCTTTGCTCCACAGCTCTCAGGAAAGTGGTGGATTAACCCCCAGAGAATCACTGTAACTCTGCAAAGCAAACGTTTATGATCTGAGAGAGCGTAATCTGGTGTTTTTGGGTCACAGTTTTCTTTCCTTTTTCCGCCACAGTCACTATTTGGATCTGCTTTTATAAACTCTAGCTGGATGGTGTATTTATAAAAGTGAAACAAAATATATAGACATTTTTAAAAGTGAGGGTCTGTAAGATAAGAAGTTGGTGTCTTTCCTCTTGTCAGCATGAGAAAGCTATTGTCAGACGAACAGTTAATAAGGGAAACACCTCTGATGGAGAAGATTTAAGCGTGGGGACTGAGAGGCCCGTCGAAGATGGCAGATTTTGTGTCTGATGAATTATTTCTACAGTACAGTAAGACCCGTAAGACCCAAAGATGTTGCATTTTCAGTTCTCTGGCTGATGCCACCTGTTGTTTATTGGAAAAAGTCCTGGTATTTCCAAAGGTTCATGAGACCAAGCACTCTAACAAGGTTAGAATCATAGATCTGACACCATACACGTCAATATCATGGCACCCCAAGGCGCCATAACATCGATCCTTCGATTTGAAGTTTTGCTGCTAAGGAGCTCAAGTTTGGTCTCATCTGAACGCAGCACAGAGCCCCAGTAGAGTTTAGTAAACTCCAAATGCTAATGCTTCCTATCAAGAAGTCTTTTTTTTTGTGTCATTACATCTTAATTAGCAGCTAGCTTATGGTGATCACCCCAACGTGTCACTCTTTGCTACAGTGCCCAATGGAGCCATGATATTTTTAGTTCAAGCACTGTTCCAGGAAGTGCTTGTTCAGTTGCTGTTTTCAGTCCAAGCCATTGTCACCAGTCCTGAATGTCAAGGCAGGTGCTTTAGACTTAACAACTTGTACTTATACTAAGTTTTAACATACAAAAGTTGGTAATGTAGTTTTTGTTTGTTCCTATTGTTTGACAAAGTTAGAAAATAAACACACGGCTGCGTAAGCATTGAAGAAGGCTCCACCGCCTTTTGGGTCATTTACCTGGCAGCGACTGAAGCAACAACAGAGTATCACTAAAGACGTTAAAAGTTTCCGTCTGCTTTTTTTAACCTCGTCTCACCCCCAAAGCTAAAGGGCTGTTTCTCTGCTTTCAGAGGCTCTGGATTTTTATCTTTTCACATGTACTACAAACTGCAAGAAATAGTGAGAAGCCCTTTTTAAACTGAATTTACTATGAAATTGTAAGATGACAGGAAAAAAAAAGGTCAGAATGGGGGAAAAACAATGTGAAAAAAAAATGAAAATCTGGAATTTTTGACATTCTCACAATAGCATTTGAGTCTGAACTGGACTTATCTATAAATTCCCAAACATGTTGACTGGGCCGTCGGTTGATTGTGGAGAAAATCTTCAGGCAGTGAAAACAGATTCGGGGGGAACTGGAGAGAGCTGCCATTCTCCTTAAATTTTCCGTATGGCTCAGAGCGGACCTTAGCCTTTTTCACCCACAGTGGAAAAGTGTGATGTGATCTGTGCAGGGCAGCAAAACTGTTACATTTTTAAGTCAAAGAAAAAAAATATATGAAGAGATCTTATTTGTTTTATGTGGTGGTTTGAAAATGTACCAAAATAAAGTGGATTTTCTTCAACCTAACATCCACATCCTGAAGTACTGCAAGATCGTAATGAGCGAGAGACAGGTGTCGTCTTGTCACCTGCTCAGGCCTTTAAACCTGGTCTGATCCTCTCAGCTATCTCCAGAGTCAGCCTTCCTCTCGTCTGGGGCATCTACATTTTTTCCATCTCTCCAGATTGGAGGCGGCTTTGGCTGCTGGCTGGCTGGCTTCAAGCTGTGGAAGGCTGCAGCAGGCCAGCGGGGAGGAGCTCCAGCATCTGGAAAAGAAGAAAAGCTGGCCAAAGTGCAAAGACAAAAAAGAAAAATCTGCTGTAACAGTTTTTGCAAGTGTCTTTCCTACACAAAGAAAAAAAAGGAATATTTAGGTATATTTGTTAACACTTCAGTTACATTTCTGCTGCTTGAAAAAGTTCATCAAAGGTGTAAAGGAAGAGGAGGCCATAGTTGTAGTTGAAAAGGGAAACCGTTTTTGTGGCGTTTGAACCCTCTGGGCCTCTCTTAATGTAAGGGTGTGTCTAGATGTGGGAGGAAAAGAAAAAGAGGAGGGCGCTCAGGCGTTGATGTGTCTGCTGGTCAGGAAGTACTTCAGTGTCAGATCTGCCTCTTTCAGCATTCAAGACCAATGTTATAAAAATTCAACCTTTATTGCAAGTTATTTCATTCAGAGATGATAAAATCTCTGAATGAGAGATTTACAAAGACTCTAAATTAAGCATTTAAAATAAATGTCACTGAAGCATTTATTTAATTCCTATTGTACTTTTTCAGGTTTATCAAGGGGTTTAGAAAGCTTTAGTTAGAACTTTCCTGCTTCTTGTTTACCTAGGTTGTACCATAATAACATTCATGTAAAAACATTGGGACACTATATGACAGCCTGTGTGTATTTCTACTATATAGGGACACAGATATTTAGGATAAATTTTAACAGTACAGAAAAATCTATATAAATAAACAATAAAAACCTACATTGTCTGTAAATACATAATTTAAAAAGCTGATTCTGACTCTGGTTAGGTCTAAATTATGACATCATATTCATTCCCAGTTAAAATGGCTAATATCACACATTGGTGGATCAGATCTGGTGCGCCTGGTTACAGCATCCTTTCTGAGTATTTTCTAGGCTTTCCTCGTTTAAACATCACACATTCAGTTTGGTGTCCGGCTGACAGTTGAAGTAAGTAAGAAAAACATTGTGGGATGAAAATAAAAACTGCTTAAAGCCATCAGAAAGACGATTGTAGCAGCTTATGAGTCTGGTTAAGGAGTTTAAGAGACTGCAAAAGGGTTTGAAATTGTCGATTTTACTGTAGAGAAAACGGCTCAGAAGTGAAGAATATTTAAGAGGTCTGTCTAAGCTAATTCACTCCGATGGCAGATTGTGAGACACTAAAAGAAGGCGTGAAGATTTGAAAGATCTTCTGCGCTCAAAGAGACCTCAGAAGTTTCACTCTCATGGGAGATGCAACCAGGAAATCTTTGCTATCCAAGAAAAACAGCTTAACCAGAGAGAATATAAATAAAGACCATGACTTCTGAAGTAATATTTAGAGAGATGGATCTAAAATTGAACTATTTGGACACCAGAAGAGAGGACCTGTTAAAACAAATTCAGGACAATTTAAACAGGCTGAACGTGCAAGAAACTCCTCAAACACCTCATAGCTGAAAGTTTCCTCAGACAGATGTCAGAAGCTGGAAGTGTTTTGTTATTTCAATCAGAGGGGGTGATTCTGGGTACTGGGGTATTTCCAACAGAAAGCACATATTTGTTTATTTATTTTGTTTATTGGGTAAAACGAGATTCGTTTTAATGTTTAAATACAATGATTGCATTTTTAAGATAAAACTTGAGATTAAACATCAATTTGAACATTTCTGAACAGAGAACTGAACATTTAATGGGGATTCCTGATCGTTTCCACAAGCAGCGCCACTTCTCTGGACAAAGATCGGTATTTACCTCCACTTACCAACACACGCAGTGAGCAGGATTGCCCTCCGGTGAAAGAGCTGCAAGAAAAAGTGGCATTTTGGGGTCACCAAGTCCCCAAAGCAAGCAGCGGACACAATCTACATACCGATCAGGTGTTTGGAAAGAATGGCGGTACAAATGATTTCCTGTCGTCACGTCACCAATACGTGGAGCTTGCTAAATGCCACTGCTACTTTTGACTGGAGCTAGATGTGCTTTCGTCATATAAGGATGACATCGGGGTCTTGCAGCAAATACTCCAGTTAGTTCAGACACGAAACAAACGAAGACTACCACCTCATGCCCTCTTACAAGATGGAAGGACAGTTCTGAACAGAAATGCATGTTAGAGTCACTCTTCACCTCCACCCACTATATGAAAACAGACAGAGACGTAACCTGAAGGTGGTTATAATATTTATAGGACTGGGATTCATTTAGATTGGAGTCCCACATGAGGCAGCCATCCATTCATCCATAATGTCTATACCTGTTTATCTGTGCAGGGTCAGGGACTGGTGCTCTTTCCCCAGCAGTCATTAGGTGAGAGGTGGGGTACACCCTGTTCATGTTGTCAGTTCATTACAGGGCAACATAGAGACACGCAGGACTAGCTATAAAAAAAAGCATGCTCACAGCTCACAACCATACCTAAGGGCAATTTAGACAGACCAATTAACCTAATGGTCATGTTTTTTTGACCGTAGGAGGAGTCTGCAGACAGATCCCACGCTGCACAAAGGGGAACTAAAAGTAAGTAAAATGTTCTTGAAATGAGTTTATTTGTCCTTCAGCAGGTAAATAACATTATCTGCCAAAGGAATGAGTATGTTGACCCCTAAAATAGGAAAATTAGATATACTGTCCTTCAAGAGCAAAAGTCTTATTCTATTGGCAGATCATTGAAACTTGCCTGCTCCAAACAAAAACAAATATACTAATTTAAAGAAAATTTTACTCAGGACCTTACCACAGCAAGGCAACATTGCTAACCACTTTGCCAGAGTGGCACCTAAGTGGTCTTTAGCTGCAAATGCTAACTATTTACTGCAGATAAGATGCTATGTACTCATTATTTTCACTTGAACCTCATTTTGAAAAGTCAGAATTGTCCATTTAATTAGTGATTTGAGCTTGCTCCGTGGTGCAGCTTGCCATGTGTCTAAATTCTGGGTGTACCCTGCCTGTTGTCTGTTGACCATTGAATAAAAAGCCATTAGCCCCCCACCAAAGAGAAAACTGTTGGGGAAGTTTTTGTTATATAAAGTGCTGTACAACTAAAAAAGTGTGACTTTGTGAATCATCTTTGTGGAAAAGATAAACCCGTGTCTTGAGTTTTATTGCATCACTTAAACAGTTTTTTTTAAATATAATATTAGAAGCTAAGTAATTTCAAACAGAGACCTTGGACGATCAGAATCAGTTTTGTTTTAGGCTGCAGAAATAATGCAGTCACGTCAGTGCACCAGATGTTTAGACATAGCAGCCAGACCGATCATCCAGTCGACTGTCTGACTCCTAGACTCCTGCTGAAACCGAGGATAACTATAACTTCTGAAGTTAGAGTTTAGGTTCCTCCCTGGACCAGTCGCTGAACACCAAAGGAAAGTAAGAGCAACCTTTCATGTTTGTTTCTCCTTCAAGCAATGCCCTTTTATCACGGCGGAGTAATTAGATGTTATGAGCTACCAAACTTCCAGCCATGCAAAGTCAGTGACGTTAACTCCTCCTCCCCATTTCTCTGCAAATTTTGAAAACTTTTTTACAGTTCGGCCTTCTCTGCATTAACGCACCTTCGCTGACAGATGTCAACCTGTGCTTTCTGTGTGTCAGTGCAAGCGTTTCCCTGGTTTGTACAGCAGGGCGATGAAAGCAAACAGAGCTGGAGAGGTACTGGCATCCCACCGTTCCCCTGGACAGAGGGTTCATTCATCCCCTCGGATCCCCCTCGGTTGTCCCCTACAGACCTCAATTTGTCGGCCAATCTGCCCACCGTTTGCTGAGGAAATGTTCACTTAGAGCAGGAAGTCTGTGGTTTCACTCCACACGTTTGATTTCAGCGGCTGGCCAAACAACACCGGGGTAAGGAGTCAGGTCAGAAAAACACGGGTGGGAACTAAACGCAAAGGAGCCGTGAAACCTGGCTTCACCCGCGTCAGATCTTCAAACTATTAGCTAAATCTTTTAAAACACGCACTTAGGTGATATTCAATTCAAGCATTTGCTGACATGCATGATGTCAGGCCCCTATAAGCTCATTTTAACTATCGTAAAAATCATAAAAAGTATTTCAAACAACTGACAATATGAAAGAACAGCATTTGGCATTTTAGCTGAATCACTGAAGAAAGATTTTCCCATGTTGTTTTTCTTTTATATAAAGAAAAAGATGCAACCTAGTGTTTTACAAAAATGCCACAAAAGTAGAACCTTATAACAAAAAAATGCACACATCAACAGAGGAACGTTCAGTCCACATTTTCAAGCACATATTAACGCAAATTTACAAGGAAGGGTCAAAATCTGCATTGATGATGTACAAAACAAATCACTGCTGATACTGACCTTCACAATAATATCATTAGATGGGTATACCTTTGATTTCCATAGACATGGCCATCATTTAAACAGCGCTAGCATATCACTCATTGCCAGAGGCACTGTTGTCGCGGTGGCTGTCCGTCACCAATAATGAACAACGTCCTGAGCACCGGCATCATTGGAAACCCGAGAAGCACACATTTCTGAATCAGTGTCATGAAATGCATGAGATATTTCTTCTTTTTCTGCTCATTTTGTAATAGTTCAGCTGATGAAACAGCTAATTTCCAACAAGGACGACCAGAGCAAATGCAGTTTTCAGGTGAGGATTTCATTCATCGAGGGAACAAAAGATGTCCAAACCAACCTGGTCCTTAACCCCAATCTTGCTTTTCTTTTTTTTCTTTTTTTTGATAAATTTATAGGTGGATTTGCTGGTTTTTCACAAACTATTGTCCCGCTGTATGACCCAAAAAAAGCTTAAAGTCACAAACTGAGGACCCAAAGTTCTCCTTTAAGATTTCCTGGTAGAGAGCATAATGTATGGTGCCACTAATCACAGTAAGTCATCCTGGTCCTGAAGTGGCAAAGCAGGCCCCTATCATCACACTACCACTACCATGTTTATCAGTTGTTAATTCGGGGAGAACGCCGGGGCTAAGTAGGTAAAAGAAAAAATTTAAATAATTTTGTTTATGCAAATAGTTTATGCAATAGTTTGATGGTTTTTACTCTGCCTGTGGTTACTCTCAAAGACATGGGAACGCTGTTACCGTTTATTAAAAAATAACCCATTCTATGTAAATAGTCTCGTCCAAGCCTGACTGCTTTTTTACTGTTGCTGTTATTTTATGACAGGAAACAAAACTGGTTTGGCCCCTGTTGTGCCGACTAACTGGAAACTTAGCCTCCGTTTAATAAAAGTTAAGATGCTAAGAGTTGCCTTTTGCAGGCAAAACATTTCAGTATTTGCTGGTCGTCACCTCTCACAGGATCCTGCTTCAAAATGTCTGAGATAAAAAGTTCACGGGGGGCTTATCCCCATTAACACCAGCCCAAGGTCTAGATACGAATAAAGAATTATGCACAAAATCTAATTAAACATTCAGGCTCCTTCATTTCAGAGTTATTATCTTAATAATTGTACACCTAAACTAAAGAAACGGAGAACTTTTATATAATAACAATAATAATAATTCAACACATTAAACAAACAATACAAATGAGAAATGACACCAGCCTATTGGATTGTAGCTGCGTGGATGCTTTGCTAAGTCTTGCTGCACCAAGGTTTTGCACTTTCTTTATCGTCCTGCGGGGGAGGCAGTGAGCAGCATTCTCCTCACAGTTTCTTCTTGGCCTCCTGGGCCAGCTCTCTGGCCTTCTTCCCCTTCAGCTTCTTTTTGAGGAGGAGTAGGTCGATGTAGACGATGTGATCCAACACCGTGGAGGCGCAGAGGAGTCCGCCGTGCAGAGCGCCTGCAATCCCACAGCTGAACACATCTTGGCCTGGAAAAAAAGCACAACCTAGACACTTTATTCTGCCTTTTTTTGCTCACTTATAACAGTACTTTTAATAGTAACAAAACAGTAAAACCTATACTGGTGAAGCCAGTACACAGCATGTGTTTTCTCGCGTTTAGAACACGTCACCCCCCTTTCAGCATGTGACAGTTTGGACAACACAGTCTTTTAACAAATTCCCTCAGTCACAAAAAACGAAAAAGAAACAGGCTGTGCTTGGAGAAGTCGGATTATAAATCAAGAGCATTTTTCACACCTGAGATGTAGAGATTTTTTACAGGAGTGCTGCATCTGTTCCTGGCTACGGTCTCAGCATAGAATCGCTCCACGTTGTGCTCGGCGGAGTACATGGCTCCACGCTGAGCTCCCAGGTAATGCACGTTGGTCAGAGGAGTCGCCACATCTTGGAAAACGAGCTGTTTGTGGGGAAAATGTGGAATGGTAAGTTTATTTTAATTTTAATTTTTTACATTTCAACAAAACAAAACAAAAACTTTTCTGTTGTACACATTTTGACAGACTTACCTTTTCTTTGATTTTAGGGAATACGGTGCAGGCCCAGTCAAAGAGGTTCTTTGCAAATCTCATTTTGTAGTTGTAGTATCCATCACCTCTTTTGCGCACGGAAGTATCCTTCCACTCTTCAAACCATTCGTACTTGACCATGGTCAGTATCGTCATGCAAGATTTTCCTGAAGGCACAACAAACGGGCAACGTGAGGTGTTACCGTTGCCTCCTGGGTCATTCTGAGTCACATTTCATTACAGAAAAAAACAGATTCATGTCTCCATTTTTTGGTGTCAAAATCAGAAAAAGGAGCTGCTGCGTTTACCTGGATGACGCGTGTTGGCTTCAGGATCTTTTGCTGACGGTATCGTGATGAACATCATAGGGATGTTATCAGGTGCCTCCTCTTTGTTCATTGCAAAAAAGTCCTCCATCCTAGCAAATCAGTCATAAAAATATGCACAGTTTGAATTCTCCTTCTTCTTTTCAGTTTGCACAGTTTGAGTCTTCACTGAACTCTTGAACTCTTTTGAAGTTTTTACCATTTTCATTTTTGTCACACTGCAATCAAAAGCTTCAGTGTGTTTTATTGGGATCTGTTGTAACTGACCAACACAAAGAACCATTTAATTATTTCTTATATAATTTTATTCTTAACTTTGATACTGCAAAACTAATTCCAGTGCTCTTAATTGCCTAAAGAAGTTATTTAATCTTCTTTATGTTAGGTAGGAGGTGGGGTGCACACTAGTCAGGACACCAGTCCATCATGGGGATAATCACCATGCACAACACCCTCACAAACCTGTCATGATTTGGGCTTTGGTAAGGAAACCAGATGCTTGTGGAGAACATGCAAACTCCATGCAGAAAGTCCCCAAGCCAAGATTTGAACCCAGGACCTTCTTACTGCAAAGGAACCATGCTACCCAACTGCATGACTGTGGAGCACCTCCCCGTTTAATTAGTAAATTGATAAATATAGCTTAACTTCAGCAAAGAAAAATAGGTTTCTGTGATCAGAAGATCGACATCCTGAAGACTAAGGAACCAGCAGACAGATAAGGGATACATTTGTGGAGAAATTTAATACAGGGTTAGGTATAAAAAAAGAGCAATATCCCAAATAAGAATGTTGTTATCGATATAAAGCCATAAGTAATTTGCGGCAGCCATGAAGGGGACTGATCAAGCATGAAGAAGAACTAAAACCCCACATCAGTCTGAACATGCAGCTCCCATCAGGTGGTGGTGGTGGCAGCATCATGCTGTGGAGATGCGTTTTGTGTCCAACTTAGGGGGCCTGGTCAGAGCTAATGGGACACACTAAACTAAATTCAGGGTAATCCTGAAAGAAAACCTGTTAGAGGTCACAGAAGACTTGACACTGGAAAAGAGAATCAGGTATCAGCAGGACGACTACCATAAACACAGCCAAAGCTGCGGTATATCGGTTCAGATCAAAGAAGATTCAAAGTTCAAACCTAAATCCAATTGTGAATACAAGTATGTTCTCAGTCTGATATGAAGGAGTTTTTGTTATTTAGCTGTAAATAATGAGCAACATTTTCTGCTTTTAGGTGTGTAATGCTGGTAAAAACATACCAATAAAGTTCTTTAACAAAGTATTGACCTGAAGGGTCTGGATAAAAATGAAGATTAAACTTTTCAGACTTATTTATAAAGACTTTGAAAGCGATGTGTCCTTTTTTTTCCCCCCACTTTACAACTATGTTGGTCTATCACACGAGAGTCCCAAGAAAATACGTCGAAGTTGGCGTTTTTGAAGTGACACAATGTGAAAAAGTTCAAGGAGGAAAGACGTATGTAGGGAAAATGTCTAGTTTCTCTCCCTTTACAATAGCGCCCTCTTGTGGTCATATAAAAAGGATAAAAAATATTTTCATGTGTCTTATGTATGTTGTGTTTATTTGTCTTGTCCCTAGAAGGGCTTTTAAAAATCTAAATCTAAAATACTGCACTAAATGGAATAACGATAAAAGAGTTGCCATTGGTACTACAAAACATGTTTAGATACAGACAGCAGGGGGACTAATTCATGGCAGAAAAACATGTTAAACCTAATTACAATGCTGTCAGTCTCCCAGAGAGCGTACTTTAGGCACAAAGGTCAACAGAACCTTGTCTTCTGAGGCTGTTCTGATGGTTCTGTTATAGCCCTTCAGCTTATTTATAAAGTTACTAAGTGGTTTGGGTGAAAATCCATTGAGCAGTTGAATTCTTTTTAAATATATCCACTTAGCAAGATCAAAAATACTTAGAGTGAGGTAACCTGAATGGGTTTTTGTGTGAACCTTTCAAGGCCTGGTTGTGGAGATTTTTCCACTGGTTTGAGAGTCTGTGGCCTCTCAAACCAGTGTTTTTGGTTAGTCTGTGGCCAGACAGTAGCTGCGTGAGACCGGTGTGATCAAATCATCGACTTTAAGAACATCTCTGCACAATCGAAGGTCAAGAGTTTTCTCATTAATTGGAAGCAGTTATTGTTTGAACAAACAGTTTTGCGGATTTTTTTAACATTTAACTGGGAGTCTAATGTAATTCTCAAGTATCTGTATGTTTTCTTTTTTACACTCACGACTTATCCATGTCATTGTCCTTGAAGAGCCAGAAGTTTGTAGAAACAAGACCCAATTCCTCCGCAGTTCCGTCAAAGCCGGAAAAGATCAAGAACGATCCTCTGCCGTGTTTCATCATGTTCAGTCTTTCCTGAATACCTATGAAGGGGCAGATTCATAAAAAACTTGAGATATCTTTGCCGAGCGCTTTTCCTTCAGAATTAGGCCGTCCCTAGGGATACTAACCATGTTTGACCTGAATCTCAGGCGGTAGGAGTTTCTGGAAGGTGGTAAAGACGCCGCAGTTTGAGACCACCACAGGTGCGTGGACCTCCACTTCCTCCTGGCCCTTCTTCACCTTCACGCCTGACAAACACACCAAACGTAAAGTCTCGACCGTGGACTGGTGAAGATGACCTGGTCTGAGCTCTCACCGTAGGCCGCTCCCTGCTTATCAACCAGGATCTGAGAGACGGGGGCTCTGACCAGACAGTTCCCTCCATATTTCTGGATGGTTCGGATGATGTGAAAGGCGATCTCGCTGGCTCCCCCTTTAGGGTAGTAGGCGCCTCGTTTGTAGTGATGGATGAGGAGGGCGTTGATCAGAATGCTGGATTCCTTCGGAGGCACACCTAAGCGAGACATGAACGACACTCCAAGAAGTTAATTCGAGGGTCTATTTATTGATGCTACCTTTTGATAAACCTGTAAATGTAGTAAAGTTAGAGACACACCATAGAAAAAGTAAGAAAAGACAACTTGGAGGTCCTTGTTATTGGTCAGGGTGTTCAGGAAATCAGTTGCAGGCGTGCCAGAGAGGCGAAAGACTGGAGAGACGAGATCTGCGATGCCTGACTTCAGCAGGAATAAGGAGACCCACTGAGGAATCAGCTTCATGGTTGCCAGGTAGTGGGTCTTTTTAGCCGAGACCTGTTGGAACATTAAAGTTGTTGTTTTGTTTTTTTCATTCTTTAAATGTACCGTCACCGTAAATGTTAGATTGCCTAACCCTAACTCAATACCTTCATGATTTTGAAGAATGTCTCAATAGCCTCTGTGTCGTCGGGAAATTGCTTCATCAGGTGGGCTTTCATCTCGTGTTTCCCGGAGAAAATCGTGTACTCCCTCTTCTCATCTCCGAGGCCAATCTGGACGGTGTCGAAATGCGGCTGTAGCTCCTGAAACTCGAGCTGGCCCTCGGTGATCTGGTCGAAAGCAATTCGAAGCAGACTGTTTTCATGGACCTGACCGATGTAATGAAGACCTGAAGGAAAAAAAGAGTGCCGGACAAGGTCCTCAGCTCATTTTTTTACCAAAGTGCCCACAAAACACATTATATTTTTTATAAATCCAACAAAAGGACAGCCGGAGCACCATTGCAGAGAAGGACAGAAATAAAAGAAAATGCAAATGGAGCTGAAACCCTATCTGTTGTTCCTGTGTAGGAGCAAGACAGCGCAGCCAGCTGTTGAAGGAAGTTAGAAAAGTAGCAGTTAAAAAAAACAACAACCTGTGAATCAAAAACACGTTAAAATAAGTTTGTTCTAGTGATTAACAGTTTGGTCCAGAGTTAAACTCACCTGAGAATCTGTGGCAAGATTAGAAAAATTATGCTCACAGGTAGCTTTAATCCAATTTGACTAATTATAGTCATTTTTTTGATTTTGCAAAGAAGAATAGGTTAAATAAAATCTGTTTCCAGATATGCAAAGTAGGTTTAGACAAAGTATATACCTCGAAGTATTGATAAAGGGGAACTGAATACTTGTGCACAGCACAGTTTGCAGATTTAATTTGTTTGGAGTGGGGAGGAGTTTTGAAAACCATGTGCAGTTTTTGTTCGGTTTGACAATTCTGTACTTCCTGTTTTTATTCTGTCCCTTAAGATGGCAATAAAATACATTCAAGTTTGTGATTCTACCATGACTGAATGTGAAAAGGTAAGAGTATGACCCTTTTGATGGGCACTGTAAATTACTGGTTGTATACTTGGCTTTGGGAAATGTTGTATTTCTTCTATTCTCATTTTATTTTCATGGGATAGTCGGAGGAGAGTGGGACCCAACTTTCCTTTAATCGTGAACCACATTAGTTTTTTTCAAATGAGATGAAAAGATCTCTTACCAACGTCAAACTCAAAGCCTTTCTCTACATAAGTGTGGCAGCATCCTCCGGCCTGGTCATGCTGCTCCAGGACCAGAACTTTCTTTCCTGCTTTGGCAAGCGTGGCCCCCGCTGTCAGTCCACCAATCCCGCTTCCGATTACAATGGCATCCAGGTTCTGGGGCACTTTGTCGACACTGAAACCTGGACAGCAACACGCATGAAGGTCTTTAGTTGACACATTTTCTTTTCCGCTTAACAGTCTTACAAAAGTGCTGAAATTGACACACCAGTATCTGTTACACAATAACTGTGTTGTATAGCACAGTGTGAAGGTTACAGCGTACACCTTTCAGGTCATAAATACAGAGATAAAGCTCAGCTGTGTGCGGATGGCAACATACGGGCCTGTTATCAAAATCTCCCATTTCCGATCTAATTTAGATTAAAACACACATAAAAACGTTATCTTACTTCTGCTTATTTAGATGTGATCTCAATTCTGATTGTTGACACAGCAAGGAAATCTTCATATAAATATGTTAGTACAAAATCCAGAGTAATCAGACCAACAGCAAAACAGTTTCAGGCTAATTAGAGATATATATTAAACGCTATGTATGTTCAGTGGCATCAGAGATCTTTGCAAGAAAATGAAAGGAGAAAATATAAACTCATAGAGAGAATTCACCAAAATAAATACAAATTTCAAGAGGAAATACATTAAACTTAGGGTGCAGCGGTTTTATACCACATTCACCATGCAAGACCGCAGAAGGAAAAGCAGATTTAGATTTGCCGCAGAGCGTCTGGATAAGTCAAATACTGGGAGAATAACGTCTGGTCAGATGGGAGCCAAATATTGAACTCTTTGAATGCCATTGCATGCTTTATGTTTGCAGGAGAAATTATGTTGCACTAAAGCCCAAAAATATTAAACTAAAAGTCAGGGTTGGAGGTGAGTACATTATGGTGTGGGCCTTTTTTTTCAGGGAAAAGTACTGGAATTCTTTTTAAAGTTATATTATTATACATTCTGAAGAGCCTCATTTGTTAGATTAAAGCCAACTTTTGATTTTTGTTGCTTTCAGAGAAAGAAAATCAGGCAGCTGGGATATATCTGAAAATCTATAGAAATAATTCAAGGTAAAAAAAATAAAAATCTGGAAGGGGCTCCCGGCCCTTTAAGATTTGAAGGATTTTTATGTGAAAAAGAAATTGTTCAAAACCCCATCGGGTGTGTAACTAGAAGTTTCTCATAATGGGAGACCTCTCCAAGCTTTTAGTACTAACAAAGACATTCAGTCAATGGCTGCAGGGAAGCACAGCTAGCAGAACTCTTCCCCTGCAGTAAGAAGGCCTGTGATCTCTCTGCAGGGAGTTTACGCGTGCTCCCTGTCCACTTTGGCTTCTTACCACAATCAAAAAAACATGACTGGCTCTCTAAATTCCCTCTAGGTATTAGCGCTCTAGGTTTTTTTGTCCTGTGTGTCCCTGGGATGGACTGGCGACCTGTCCAGGGTGTACACCACCTCCTGCCCAATGGCTGCTGTGTACAGGCTCCAGCACTCCCCTCCCATCTTAAAATCCCCTTTTGTGTAACGTCAATAAGTCCATCAGAAATACATTCACTTGACTAATATGTTGGACGTGTTCAGTATCTGCATTAGCTTTACCTTGTTTGATGACTTTGTCTCTCTTCTTCTGGTCAAACTCGCGGGGTCCGGGCGGTCTCACAGACTCCAGGGAGAAAGGACTGGGCTTCCCGAACAGGTACCAGTAGGTGCCGCCGGCCCATACGACTAACCAGACTAAAAGAATCAGGAGCCACATTTTTTGGGCAAAACGCAGGAAAAACCTCGCAGCTTCAGCTGATTAGTCTGCACAACAGATCTCTCTGAAGGCTCCTTTTATTGTGCTGCTGTGCCGGAGCCAAAGGTCCGGGGACTGATATGAGACACTATCTGGGTTACAAAAAGCAGTAAAGATAAAGCAATGAAAGACCCACTTTTCTTGTAATAGCAGAGCATACACAGACCTTGGATAACCACGGCGCAGACGGCAGCATGAAATAATGTCTCGCTTTGTTTTCTTCATCACGTTTTCCCCTAGTTTTGCTCACTTTTTGATAAAACGTGTCAGGGACAACCTGTTGAAGCTATCTGCCACCTAGGCAGCAACAAGGGGTGTTTGTTTATTTAACAAATATATATATATATATATATATATATATATATATATATATATATATATATATATATATATATTTACATTTCTGTTTAACTGTAAAAAAATGTTTTGCTCAGCTTGATTTTAGATCGGAGTATCAAGACGGTCCAAAGAACTGAAAGAGCGGTACAGATTAGATAAATGCTTGTGAAACGGCTCTTATCTGATAAGGCAATTAAGATAAGTTACCTCCACAGATCTGCTTAGACTTTATACATTTAGTGCCCTATGTCCTTACAACATTGCAGCTGATTGAAATCAGCGAGTTTCAGAACCCAGGTCAGAGTCAAACATAGGCTTTGTCAAGAAAAGAAAAAAAAAAAAACGTTTTCTGTGAAGACTGAAGCAACTCGCACCACTTACGTATACGTGATTCTGTCATACCTGCATGGCTGTCCCTTCCTCGTGGAGAACCTTGTGTTCACACATTTTCTCACAACTTTGGAATATTAAATAGAGCTTTTTTTGTGGTAGACCAAGGCAAAGTAGAGCAGGATTTTGGGATAACGCTCCACCAGTTTTATATGTCTATAGAGTGAAATTTCTGCTGACTAGTATACTCCCTGGGTTGTGGAGTGTTTAGTTCCCTCCATTTCTGATTTACTCTGAACAGCTTCCCTGTCCCTGCTGAAAACATGCATTCCCACAGCATGATGCTGCCCTCACTGTGTTTCCAACTGGGGATGGTGTCTTCAGGGAAAATTGCGGCATTCTGTGGGTTTTTATAGCTGTGTGACTCCTCATGGGTCATTTGACTCCTGATGGCCTTCTTTCAACAACAGCGTTCTTCTTTGGCACTCTGCCATGAAGGCCAGATTAAACCTTGACCTTTCCGCTGCATTTCTTGCTCTTCTTAAATCTCTCTGTGTTCTCTAGCATACCTCAGAGGCCTTGACCGAACAGCTGGATTCACATTGATATTAAATCACACACAGACCAATTATCAATTAGGGGCATCAGCGTAAAGGAGTCTGTCACAAAATTTGCGATTGCTGAGTAGCATTTTGCAAAATACTCAACGATTTTATAATGTTGTGGTCATTTCTATTTTATTTTTACATGAGTATTATCTCTATTTCTATAATACTAATACTAATAGAGTATTATCTCTATTACTAATAGAGATAATAATAGAGTCTATTAGTAATAGAGGATTATCTCATTTTATTATGTTTTTAACTTGTTTTGTTGTTGTTTTTTTTCAGAAGATTTTAAATAATCCCTATTTTATTACATTTTGTGTTATTTTTGCCTCATGTCATTCATTTTTAGGCATATATTATCATCTGTTTCATGTTGTAGAAGTATTTTATTTTATTTTATTTTTAATCCAAACTTTAGTTTCCTAGTATTTTATAGAATATTAATAGTACACTGAATTTATACACTTTCATCAGCTGTGTAGCTTTTCTAAAATTCAAAAATCTACTTTTCATGAAGTTTCAAAAGTGCCCACCAACCATGTAAATCCCACATTAGTGTCTTAAATCTGTTGTGAGATATTCAAGTTTTCTTTATCATCATTTGTAAAGCACTTTGAAACAGTGCTGCAGTTACATAAGTGTTACACATGTGAACACATTATAATTATATATATATATATATATATATATATATATATATATATATATATATATATATATATATATATATATATATATACATACATACAGTTAGAGCAGTTTAAATTAAACTTTATTAGAAAGTGCATGAGTCCCTTTGAGGTTCGATCATCCTTCTTCTAGTCTGGAGGTTTACAAGCTTCACAACTATTTTCTTTTTTTTTTTTTTTAACAAAAGCAACAGAAATTGGACCTATTGGAGTCAAACTGAAACTAATTGGATGGAGCACCCAGATTGGAAGCTAATGAAGAGTGGAACAAGCTTAAAGTCTTTGAAACAGGAAGCCACCCTGTGTCAACAGGCCAGTCGGACCAAGCGAGCTGAACCAAAGAAAATCCTATTAAGGTTAAACTCAGCAGGAGGATAGAAACTCCAGTGGGTTTGCCCTGTTATGCACTGTGACATGGGTCGGCAAACTGCTGACCAATGAACATGTTTTCCCTGCTCTTTGATATAAGCCAAACAGGTAAAAAGGCCTAAATGTCAAGGGGAAAAAAAACAGACAGGTCAGAGGGAGGATATTTACAGCTATTTTTATTTACAAATTAACCCAAAGTCATACTAATACAGTGCTCATAACAACACTGATACACGCCTTCTGTTTCTTTCATTTATACATTTAAACCAGGAAAAAATGCACTACAAAGCAACCGACTCTGACAGAAATACACGGATGAATGTGTGCTATGTTATAACGCAGCCTCCTTTGTCTCCCTTGTACGGGTTCTTGTCATCTGAAACGCCCTTGATCAGCGGATCGTTCGGCAAGAGTCCCTCGACGAAAGCAATGGTTTCTGCACAGTTCGTACTCACCTGTTGAGAAGGAAATATATAAAAGTATGTGAACATGTTATATATATATATATATATATATATATATATATATATATATATATATATATATATATATATATATATATATATATATATATATATATATAAGCTGTAGCAAATAAATGAGAGCAAGGTTATTAAAGTTAGATACTCACTGGTGTCCTTGGTGTGCTCACTTCCTTTTTCAACTGCTCCAGCTCCATTTTCAAGATTTCCTTATCTGACATATCCCGAGCCATTCTGGCTGCAAAAACAAAACAAAATCCTGCATTCAAAAAGTGTTAAGAACAAAAAAATGTGACTTTTGTAATCTAGTCCCCAGGGTTTCTACCTATTCATCCAGATATTCTTTAATTTATCAAATCCTAAATCAGAAAAGCAATAAAGTCAACGTTTCCCAGGTGTTTACCTGTTGAATGGCGGGGTCCCCGACGCTCAGAGAAATGTTTCGGCTCCCAGGAGCTCCTCTACTGTGTGCCTTCCTGCGGTCCGGTCGCCTCTCCTCACTGGCCGATCTGTGCTGTCCCAGTGCTCCTCATCCACAGCTGATCCCTGCCGCTGGCTTTGGTTTGAGGTCGTCACCGGATTGGAGGACCTGATGTCACCAATCCCCAGTGATGAGATTAAACAATCAAGGAACTTAACTCCTGAAACAGGAAATCACTCCCGCAAACCGCACGCAGGAAGCGAGAAGATGACATTCAAATTGTGAATTCAGAGCATCATAGTGGGATCACCATGATGTCAATGCGAAGAAGGGAATTTTGCACCTTGCAAAATTATTCCCGCTACTTGGATTTTTTTCACATTGTGTCATATTACAAACATAAACTTCAATTAATTTTATTTGGCTTGAAGCAAAGTTGTGCATACTTGTAAAGAGGAAGGAAAATAATACCTGGTTTTATAATTTCTTTAAAAATAAGATCTAAAGTGTGGCCTGTATTTAGGTTCACCTCATTGCAGTCTAATACTACCCCTAAATAAAATCCAGTGTAACACTGCTGACAGGTCAGGTCAGGCTGTAGAGAAGTTTGGTTATACTTAAAGTGGTGATTTGGATTTAAATTTTTTATTGGAAATTTTGCACTTTTTTTTGTTAACACCTTCAAAAAAGTGTCATCATTATAGATAATGTTATACTTCTTTAAAAAAAAAATCGAAAAGTATTTTAGTCAGGAGCACACGTCTTCATTTTTTTGTTGTTATTTTCTATTTACAACACACTCTTCTCATCCCCTCCATATGACATTTGATGTGGGATACATGACAAGCTGGTGATCCGCAGCTCAGCCTTCGGCAGGACTCACTCTAAGCCTTTTTCAGGATCTGGGTTAGTGCTCTGGATTACCCCCACACACGTCACATGGATTATCAGTGTGGCGATGCTCCTTATGAACTAGCACCCAGTGAGCTGTCTGCCTTTTGTTTTTGTTTTTTTGGATAAAAAGAAACAGCAGTTCGCAAGAAAGGAGTGTTTTTTTGTCTTGCGTTGAGATGTTTTTACAGTCCAGTTCAATCCAGTTTATTTCATAACAGTGATGTAATTGATTTTTAACCAGGTTTATGTATTTATTTAATTATCATCAATATTTTAGTATAGTATATATTTAATATTTTTCCCTATGATTAATGAAGAAATCTGAATTACTTCTACTCCTGTAATTTGTAAAAATAGTCTTACTTACTTTTGATTAGAATCAAGAATCTTATCTACTTTAGATTCTAGATTCAAAAGATTTGCAATAGGTTTTTTTTCTTAGTTATCAGTTATAATGAGGACATATACAAACACATGCCTAATTTTATTATTTATTTAGTAGATTATGTACATATATATATATATATATATATATATATATATATATATATATATATATATATATATATATATATATATATATATATATATATATACATTAGATGTAATCTACTGTAAAAAGTGAGAATTTTACCTACAGAGTGTTAATGATAGTGGGCCGTAAACAATTTATTATTATTATTATTATTATTATTATTATTATTATTATTATTATTATTATTATTATTATTATTATTATTATTATTTACCTGGACCAATGAGAAATATTCATTTAGTAATTTATTTATTAGAAAACCCTGAAATCTTCTGTCAAATTCTGTATTGATTTATTATATATTGTATGTATATTATATATGTATTATAACTAACTAACGTATACTTTTAAAGAACCTGTTGTAAAAAGATGGAACAATGTAATAAGTGAATGTGTCCTCTAGATGGCGTGCAAGAGGGTAGTTTTCGATCTATCTCAACAGCTGGGCTTATTTTAGCCAATCAGAAGACACGTTTTACCTGGGAACTTCAGTAACTTCAAAATAAAAGCTTGCCTGTATTCCTTTAAATAGCAGCCGCCGTCGGCAGTAATAGCCGCCGGTCTGTCGAACCATAGACATCATATACGTATGTAATGTCTATGTGTCGAACCACCATACGCTGTCAGACCAGCAAACACCTACTTTTTATCAGCCGACGTTTACCAGTCAGACCAGCCGCTCTCTTTTAATTTGACACGTAAAAGACGTTCGCGGCCCGGAAGTCCAAGCATCCGGTACGTCCACCCGGCGGATGGAATCGCTCCTGAGCAACAACGATGGCAGGTCCAAGTAGGAAGCAGATGTTGAGGTTTCTCTGCCAGCTCGGAGCGTTCATTCTGACGCGGTTCGGGTTCTGGAACTGCTTCAGCATGCTGATGCTGTTTGCTGAAAGGGCGGACTCAAAGAGGTGAACACCGCGCGCGGGGGGTCGTTAGACGCGGAGCACCCAGCTAGCATTAGCTCACAGAGCTAACTGTAGCTCAAGGCAGCTTCTGTGTACAGGACAGCTTTCTGGTTGCTTCGTGAACAGCAGATACATGTTAGAAGAAGGGATATATATATATATATATATATATATATATATATATATATATATATATATCAGGCAACTTTTCATCTTATTTATGTCGTTTGTGGATGCATACAAACTATGCTGTATTTTATTTGTAGAATAAAACAAACTCGCCTTAAAGCTTCCTGTAAGTTAGGATTGCAGTTTATGTTTAACCTGATAATATTTTATATATTATTTGAACGGATCCTGGCCAAAAACTGACTGTGATTTTATTCCCCCCTGTGAGTGGGCTGCTAAAACCCACACATCCACGCCCTTCTAGTTTATCCTGTAATTATATAGGTGCTGTAGGGCGGGACAGAAAGAGGCTATTTTAATACGTCTTGTTACTTGGCTGAGTTTTAATTTAGCCCACAAAACAGCAGGACTTATGATAGCACCTTTTTTTTAATTTACGTTCCTGTAGTTTATCAATAAGTTTGTGTTAGATTAGATTTTTATTTTAGCTGTCTAAAGTAAGTAGCAACCCTGTGTACCTTTTTTAAAACAAAAAAAAAGCATAATGGCCAACTCCATTGCATTGGTGTACAAACACAGGATAAGTCATAAAGCAAGTAAAATAGACGGTTACATTTTAGAAACTAAGTCTTCTGACCTTCTCTCCTGTGCAGAAAACCCGACATCAATGTACCGTACCTGTATGTGGACATGGGAGCAGCCGTCCTCTGTGCCAGTTTCATGTCGTTTGGAGTGAAGAGGAGGTGGTTCGCTCTGGGTTCTGCCATCCAGCTGGCCCTCAGCACTTACGCGTCCTACGTCGGAGAGCAGGTGTATTACGGGGAATGGCTAAAGGTGTGTGAAACGCTTTGACTTGCAGCTGTGCTAATATAAGTATTTTTTTTTTTCTGGTCATGGTCACAGATCAGCGGTGATGTTCTGCTTTCTGTTAGGATCATCATCATCTAGTACAGGGGTCAGCAACCTTTGTAACCCGCAGAGCCATTTTTGCCCACGTTCCAGCTAAACAAATTTTGTTTAGAGCCACAAAAGTTACACCTCTCTTCAAAACAAAAGCTTGTTTTTATAGTTTATTATAGGAAATTTGTTTCATTTTTTTTATTAAAGACCAACAGTATTTTTATGTTTAGCTTTGATGCATTTTCTTCAATTGGACATTTGATTTTTATAGCAAATGGCATCAAAATTATTAAAAAGCAAGTCGTTTGCAACCTATTGACAAGAAGATACTTAATTTAGCTATAGTAAAATATTCCATACACCATTAGTTTCTTTCCTTCTGGAAATGTTATGCATATATTCCAGAACTAAATGCATCCTAAATCTAGCAATTTTAAATTACCTTTACATTTAGAAACATTCACCAATTATTTCCTCTCGTATTTTTGGTCTAAGTTTTTAACAGCCAAAGCTGAAGGTGTAAAGAGCCACATGCGGCTCTGGAGCCACAGGTTGATCAAGTGATCAAGTTAGGGCCCATTAGAAAGCGACACAAGCTGTTTGCGAGGATCTGTTTGGACTAAAAATCTGAATTTGGAAAATAGGCTGTTTCCGTCAAAGAGCTTTTTATTTTCATCCATCCATCCATCCTTCCATCAATCTTTTGGATTCATTCATCCATGTGTCTGTTCATGGATCTTTCTGGCCACCCAACCATCGATCTAGCAGACAGCTAGATTGATCCTTCCAGCAGTTCCTCTATATGTCCCTCCTACAACTCCTCCCTCCCCCTACCTAGCCATCCATTCATATACCCTGACTTACTCTCTTGCACCCCTTTTTTTTTTTGCAGGTTCCATATTTGACTGAGTCTTGAAAACTATGAAATATTTTACTCGCAAAATACGTAGGAACCCTTCCATTCAAAACCCTGATCCCCTGTGTACCTGCAGGTCCGGATGTACTCCAGGGCGCTGGCCATCATCGGAGGCTTTATGGTTCTCGCCAGCGGAACGGGGGAGGTCTACAGGCAGAAGGCTCGTAGCAGATCCCTGCAGTCGACTGGCCAGATCTTTCTGGGAATCTATCTCATCTGCACCGTAAGGCACAGATCGGCGCAACCTCTACGGCTGCAGGGAGAGGAACATGCACTCTCTGCTGTAGATCCCGGATTGGTTGTCTTACCTGCGCTTGCACGTTTTCTCCACTAGGTGTACTCGCTGCAGCACAGCAAGGAGGACAGACAGGCCTACCTGAACCACATCGTGGGAGGAGAGCTCACTCTGATGCTGATAGAGGTGCTGTTTGGGGTTCTGGCTCTGGCCTTTCTCACGGGCTACTACATCCGCCTGGCCGCTAAGATCCTGGCCACCATCCTTCCTCTGGTGATCCTGCTCATCGACGGGAACCTCGGATACTGGCACAACAACCGTAAGGTGGAGTTCTGGAACCAGATGAAGCTGATAGGCCACAACGTTGGCATCTTCGGCGCCGTTCTCATCCTTGCCACCGACGGGTAGACTCGCTGGCTCGTTTTTTTTTTTTTTTACAGACAGAAGCGTCTGTGCAGAGTGAGATTGTTGCGGCTGGATCGGTGCCGAAAGCCGCCGCTGTCCAGCAACACCTCAGGATTTTTAAACCCTCGGCTTGGGAGAGCGTAGACGGTTCAACGTTAGCTACCAGTTGGCAGCTTTGCTTCCGCGAGGAATAAAACAAGTTTCCTTTTCTTGTTAAATGGCGAAAGGTTTAATTTATTTGGTTTCTTGTTTACATTCGTTATGCTCTGAACCATTACAACATAAGTGAGTATTATGCAGGGGGCTTTTACTTCACTGGGAAAGGCTGAATAGTTTGAACGTTTATCTTAATACATGTTTTAAATACTTCAATGGAAACTGTTATATAATAGAATGTTGTTTCTAAACTTGTATATATGTTTTTCAATAAACTTAAAGATCATAAGAATATTGAGTCAAAGATTATTTGTGTAATAATAATAATAATAATGCTATTATCTGCCACTTTAAGGTGTTTGACAGATTAACTGTCTGACACCAGTCAGGTTTTTCCCAGCCGGTACTGATTTTCTTTTTTTCTTTTATGAACATGTAAATTCAGATTTTCTCGGTTAATTACGTTTTTTTTCTAAGGACTATAACACTTGAAAGTAAACAATAGATTCTTCAATAGATGTTTTGGCTTTGAATCCAACAGAAACAGAATAAAGAACAAGTTTCTCTCAATTTATGATTCAAAGAATGTGGCCCTAACCTTTTTTTTTTTTTTTTTTTTTTTATTAGTACAAAAAAATCCACATATGCTGTTGTTTACTGCGTTTAAAGATCAAAAACTCTGGGGTTTCTTTGTTCTGATCCTTTTAACAAATAGAGGAATAAAATTTCCATAACCGATCAGAGCCGATTCAGTGAAAATTTGTAATCTGTGATAATTATATTTTTCAAGGATTTTTCATATATTAGGCAGTGAAATGCACATCACTTTGGAAGTAAGGACAAAAAACGCTTGTTAAAGTCAGAATGAGATTCATTTTGGCTGATTTCAGAGCTCTGATTTTTTTGTAGAGGTCTGAACTGATTACTGATTTTAGACCGTTCTCATTTGACTTCAGAAACTGTAACACAAGACAACAGAAAAGAAAAACACTCCTAATATTTTCTTTTTTAAGCCCTGCTGTGATGATACAGCAGTAATTATATTAGGAGCAGATGTGACGTCATGCTGTGGGTTTTTGTGAGAGCATTCCCTTGAAAATGGAGTTTAAGAAATGTAAAACACAGACATGATTTCCCAATTAGCAGCTTTTATGCAGTGTTTTAAACACTGTAGATCCCTTACCTTAACGCTGAGATTTTTTCCAAAAGCTTCCCAAATTCACTATGTCCAATGAAAAAGGCTGAAACTTCAAATGTATAAACCACAGCGGCCTCCTGCCTCTGCTGAAAGAAGCGTCGTCCCTCTCCTTTGCAGCACTCGCTTGACGCTAGAAGCTACGTATGGTGCGTTCGCTGTTCAGAGGAAATGCGATTTCTGAGTTACAGGCCGGTCGGTCAACAGTCGAGCTGAAAAGCCGTTCAGTGATTGTGTTGCAACAACATGGCTGAAGCAGAGCAGGTATTTCATGTCACCCCTTTAACCTGCAGCAGTCTCCTTGGTTTTAATAGGTGCCTTTATTACTTTATGCAGCAAGTGGTGGCGAAGCAAAAAAAAACACTGAGATTACAAAAGATGCTTTACAACCGCAAAGCTGTTATTTAGTAGTATTTTATTTAATTAGGCTGCTTAAAAATCTCACGCAGCCTGAAGATTTTGGTTCTTTATAACTTTGGTTTGGTTTTTCAGACAGAGTTACAAAATTCCTAGTCCTTTTACACAGGTCAGGCTTTAAATCTAAATCTTGCAACAACAGACCATAAAGCAGAGGATGAATAAATGGAAGTATTTTTGCATTGCTCCAACTCCTTTTCCAGATCTGTGGTGCGACACAGAAACCATTTTGAAGCCGGCATGTGTCACCTACAGAGCTGTTACATTTCAAACCTCTATATAAAAACATGGAAGACTGAACAGATATCATTCATCCGTAATTTTAAGTAAAGTAAAGTTTTTGGCTCTATTCTTTCCATGGTTGGGGTCTAAATCACTGTGCGCTGCGAGAAGTTGTGACTTGATCCACTGGACAAAGTTTCCCGGCGTAGAGTTAACGTTTTAATACCAGTTCTGGATTCAAAGAAGCTGTGACTTTTGTCCCATGTATTTAATTCGAATTTTACGCATTAGACCAACACAAAGTGGTGCATCGTTGTGTTTGGAAAGGAAAACGACACTTTTAAAGATGAAAATCTTAAAAAATGCAGAATGCGTTTGTCCTGTTAGATCCCAGATCCCTACCAGACCTCTGGACTACAGTTCTACACATCTAGAGACATCTATAAAGCAAGCAGGACTGTTTAGGGCTTTTATTTCAACCGCGGTTTTCTTCTTGCCAGTTATCAATCAGATTTATGGCGTACAACAATAACAAATTCTCCCACCTGAGCTATGAATCAGCGCAGCCCCTCCAGAGTTACAGCATCATGAGGCCCTTGGCTGCGTCTCTGATTAATGTCCTCTTGCCACGCCTGTTGGGGGGGGGGGGGTGTATGTCATGGTAGATGTGCATAATTTCTAGATGATAGATTGAACAGAGAAAGTATTGTTTTTATCTGTAATCTTATCCTGATTTAAACACATTCACAGCTTTACCCCTGACCTTTCCTGCCCCGTTCCTTGGTTTTCCTGATGATCTTTGTTCCCTAATGTTCTCTAACAAACCTCTGAGGCCATCATGGAACGGCTAGATTTCTACCAAGGTTACATTAAGCACACGGTGGACTTTGTTTACTGCTTGGGCGACTCCTGGAGGCAAGTGGTTGCACTGGATTGTATTTAAATTGTATCAGTCCAAAACATTTTTTTAACACCTTTTTTCGATTCTCTTTCGTAAATGTTTGAAAACTATGCATCGTTTTCCTTGAATTTTCAGAATAATGCACCGCTTTTTGGATTAGTCTGTCCCATAAAATCCCAACATTTTTCGGCAATAACTTGACACAAACTGAAAAGCATCAATTGTCCAAGCCTTTTTAGCCGTTACCACGGGGACAAACAAACTGAAATGTTTCAGATCCTTTGCTGACTAAATCAAACTACGGATCTACTTTGTACGGAGCCCTAGAGGGGTCATCGCAAAATGTTTTGCATGTTGAGAGAATGTGCGCTCGTTTTACTAAATCGTGTGCACAATTTACTATATTGTGCTCTCGTTTTACTATAGTGTGAGCTCATTTTACTAAATCGAGCTCTCATTTTAAGCATAGTAAAACGAGGGCACAATTTATTAAACGAGTGCACTATTTACTGAAACGAGCGCACGATTTACTAAAACGAGAGCACAATTTAGTGAACATGGTTATAGAACATTGTGTGCACGATCTACTTAAACGTGGCCACAATATGTAAAACGTGCACTCAATATTGTCTTGACACATGTAAACATGAGCACGTTATAGTATATTTGAGATCTCGATCTACCAAAACTCACCCACGAATAATTAACAGGTGTCAAACTCAAGGCCCGCGGGCCAAATCTGGCCCTTCAAGGTAAATTATCCGGCCCTCGAGAGCCAAAAAAAAAGGCATATAAATCTTTTTATAGTGTATAAAGTCGCTAAAAATGTGACTCCTGTAAGTGTAACTCACCCCGATATCAACTTTTTTTGCAGATAAACTGTATAAACTGGGCCTAAGAGTGCTACTTTTATGTTACTGTGCATTTTCTATACTACTGTGTGAACTGGAATGAAATTATGAAATGAAAAGTATCGTCTCTACACATGCAAGCGGCCCTTTTAATGACTTCATGATGCCAAAGTGGCCCCATATAGAAATTAGTTTGACACCCCTGATATTAAAACGTGTGCTCGAATAAGTTTTATTAATTCGAGGACTCAATTAAAAGAAAACGTGCTCACGTTTTATTAATTCGAGGGCTCAATTAAAGGAAACGTGCTCACAAATTATCACGACCTGAAAAAAAATATCACTTAAAGTGAGCTCTCCCGGGCTCCGTAACTTTGTCTTTCTCCGGTCGCCTTTCTGTACTTTGGAAAGGAGTCTTCAAATCCATCCCCTCCGCCGCCGGACCGCTCATTTATCTGCTGACTCGGCGTCGCTCGCAGCCTGTTTGCTCTTGCGGTTTCGCTCAGCTTTGACCAGGGCGCCGATCACCGCCAGCATCACGGTGATGGTGATGACCAGCACCGACGCCGTCTCCGCCATGCACAGCTGACTGTCCATCGACGCCAGGGTGCTCCCGGCCTGCTGAGGGGGAGCGTGGCAGAGGATGGCCCGGTAGTCCTCCACGTGCAGGTGCCGGACGTACTGGATCTTGCTGAAGACGCGCTGCAGGTCGCAGTCGCAGATCCAGGGGTTGCGCGACATCTGCAGGTGGGTGCTGACGGTGCGCAGCTTCAGGAAGGTCTTGAACTTGACGTGCTGCAGCTGGTTCCCCTGCAGGCCCAGCAGGGTCAGGCTGCGCAGGGGGGCGAGCGCTTCGGCCTCGATGGCAGAGACGTTGTTGCGGCCGAGGAGGAGCACCTCCAGGCTCTGCTGCCGGCTCAGCAGTCCGTCTTCCAGCGCGTTCAGCCGGTTCCCCTCCAGGTTCAGGAGACGCAGGCGAGAGAGGCTGGTGAAAGCCTTGGTGTCTATCGTGCGGATGCGGTTGTGGCTCAAGTCGAGTCTCCTCAGGTTGTCGCAGTGCCTCAGCGAGGAAGAGTCGACGTGCTGCATCAGGTTGTGGTCCAGCCGGAGCTCCTGGAGGGAGGACAGGTGGAGCGTGAAGTCCTGCGGGAGCCAGCGGAGTCGGTTGAAGCTCAGGTCCAGCTTCTCCAGAAACTGCAGCGTTGACAGAGACTGAAAAACAGGCAGCCAGTTGCAAAGGATTAAACTGCTGTATGGATTCATGCACTGCAAAAACAGAACTAAAAATAAGTAAACATTTTCGTGAAATTAGTGTATTTGTCCTTTTCCACTTAAAATAGGAACAATTCATCTCCATCATCTTATTTCAAGTGCAAGATGTTCAAGTTTAGATAGATGAAGTTGGTTAATCCATAGAGGCTGGTTTGCAAGGTACTTGCTTGAGTTAAATGTCAACTTGGATAAACAAAGTTTGCATAAACTGTCCATGATGAGCAAGCATTAAGCGACTGTGGAGAGAAAAAACTCCCCTTTGGGAAGAAACCTCTGGCAGAACCACGCTCAACATGGCGGTCTTCTGCCGGACCGTTTTAAGAGTAACAGGGAACTCCATGAGAGTCCAGGAGGAACTACACTCTGGAAAGGCGAGGTTGAAGGAGCGTCGAGGAAAGTCAGATGGAGCTTGCTACGATGGCGGAGAAGGGGATGGAGGTGGATTGAAATGGTCGTCTGAATCAAAATCCGACATGGTGACGGTTCTTGCGCTTGCTGATAAGCAGGCCGAGAGATGATTTGGAGTCACTTTTAAAGGTGAACACTGGATGATGATTGGGCTTCGAGGAGGTGTGGCACAAAGCGGATTGGCTGCGTCGGAGGCGGACCGGCCTCCGATTGGATGGAAGTAAGCAAGAGTTTCTTCAGTTGAATTTTCCGCCTTTAGCTTCATTTCAAGTGCAGGATGTCTAATTATCTTATTTTAGGGGTAAAGATTCTCGTTCCATTGGCAGATAATCTTATTAACAGGCTCAAATCAAGGACAAATAGACTAACTTTGAGAACATTTAGCTTGTTTTTAGATCCGTTTTTGCAGTGTGGTACACACAGTAATACGGTTAGTGTTACATTTGGTTCAATACAGCTAGAGAGAAAAAAACTAATTCTAATTTTCTGACAGAAAATGGAAATATCACATAGAAACAAATTCAAAATGAAATGTTTTATGTACAGAAAGGTTTTCCTGGCCTAAGCAATCGTGGGCAAGACTGTTGACTTTTGGACTGTTCAGCAGACTCCCTCCAAAACACTGTGATGTATGACACCGTGGTAATGGAAAGTTGAGTGGCAGGAAAAAGTGTCGTAGAAAGTTTGCTGCTAACACCAGCTGGAATCTTTAAAGTTTCAAGTTGTATGGGAATGTCACTCTGCTTAGGAGTCACCTCAGTGTCAATTAACCGGTTTTAATGTTAATTGACACAATCCTAAAAAGACCAGCGAGCTAACATCAGGACAAGACTACGGCAGAATCTCTCTGATGGCTGTTAAGTGTGAGATTAATGTTTTTTTTTTAAGACTGTTAACTGCTAAATATTTAACCAAATATTAGTGGAGATTTGATCCTGTGTCGATTGAAGAAGATCCATGCAGGGTCCAACAAACTTTATCAGAACTGAAATTGTGTAATCATCCTAACGGGAAAGAACAGTGCAAATGTATCAGTTAAATGCATCGTGTACATGATGAGTGTTTATGGACTTGAATGTGAATCAGTGGATCTTAATTCCACTTCTTTAAACGTTCAAAGTCAAAGTTTATACTTTAGCATCAAGGATAGCCTGAAACAACTGAGACGTTTGGAAATCAGGGTCCTGAAAGCTTTGAAGTTTTCTTTAATTGAAAACAGGAAGGAAGCCTGCTTGTAGAGTTTAACGCGACATAGTGGGTTTTTGATAGTTGATCAAAAACAGCTACCTGTACTTCTGACTTTTATCACTGCAAAAACAGAACTTAAAATAAGTAAAATGTTCTTAAAATATGTGTATTTGTCCTTGATTTGAGCAGGTAAATAAGATGGTTTGCCAATGGAACAAGATTTTTGACCTTAAAATAGGAACAACTCATCTCCATCGTCTTATTTCAAGTGCAGAATGTCTAATTATCTTATATTAGGGGTCAAAATACTTATTCCATTGGCAAATAATCTTATTTACCTGCTCAAATCAAGGACAAATACACTAACTTTAAGAAAATTTTACTTATTTTTAGATCTGTTTTTGCAGTGATCTTAATGCTATTAGAGAAACATTTAGCCCATTATCCCTCTTTCTTTGCACCATTTGTGCAAATTACCAACAGCCAGAAGTACAACGAAAACAACTGCTTGTGTAATTATTTAGAAAAGTCAAAATGCCCCAAGTTTTCAGTTTAAATTCTTTTATTCTTAGCATGTCTCCCAAACCTCCCAAAAATACCATCGCCTCGCAAAAAGTGGTAAACGCCCACTGAGGTTTTTTTCTTAACATTACAATCCCAAACTTCAATAGATTTTATTGCTATTTTATGCAATAGAACACCTACGTAATAAACAATGGTGACCGTAGAAGAGAAATTATGTATGGTTTTGTTTTATTTTGAAAAAAAACAGTGTGGCTTGCAGTTCAGCTCCATTTATTACGATACCCCTGAACAGAATCCAGAGTAGCCAGTGACCTATAGAAGACACACATTTAGTAAAAACGGTGCAGCTTTGTGTAATTTCATCTCAAATTCAGCTGTTGTGCAAAGGCCTCAAAGGTTAGTCAGAGAACGTTAGGGAAGAAACAGCATCATGAAGACCAAGCAGACAGGACAGGGAGCCAGTTTTTTGGGAGGTTTACACCAAGATTAGGTTATAAAAGAATACGAATAGCTTTAAATATCTTACAGAGAACTGAAGATTAAGAAAACTGCAAATCTGACAGTCCGCCTAAGACGGTCGGCAGGAAGCAGCCAAGACGGAGAGTTTATATATCTCAGGCGGGAGAATTCATGAGTAGGAGACTTATTGGTCATGCTCTGCAGAAATGGGGCAAAAGGAAAGCTGTTGTTGGGAAGAAAAAAAATAAATAAAAAAGAAGAAGCCATATGAAATCAAATGTGCAGTTTTACCACAGGTCATGTGGGACAAATTAAGCACCTGCAAGAAGGCACTCTGTTCAGTTAAGACCTAAGTTGATCTTTTAGGCCTGCATTCAAATTGTGCTAAGTGGCAGGAAAAAAAAAAACCTGCATCATTCAACAACAACAACATCCTGGACACACATCCCCCCCACAGCATCACGACAACGGCCCTAAGTTAGAGCCACAACAAAATTATTTGGATTTCTATGAGTTAGAATGGCCCTGTCAAAGTCTAGACCGCATTCAGTGGTAGATTTTTATTGTGAAAACTATGTACTTTTTCAAAAAAGTGCACTACTTTATGTTGGTCATATAAATTAAAACCAATGCGCACAAGTTTGTAGATCTAACATGAAAAAGTGAGGAATGTTTAAAGGGGTGTTGATACTTTTACAATCACCAATCTGAAAATAAACAGTAGATACTCTTAAATTTTGACAATATTTGTCAAAATGTAAGAGCCTATGATAGAGTATGCGGTTCTACTTCCATCTCCAACCTTCTGCATCCTATAAGACGGTAGAAATAATTTGAACACCTGCCTTTTTATACTAAACTAGAGTATCTCACATGAACAATGAACCGCACAAACAGCTTTTTTCCTTACCTGCGGATGCAGAGCATGCACGCTGTTGTTGGACATCAGGAGGAACTTCAGCGACCACAGTCCCACGAACGAATCACTGCGCACCTCCCTCACCCTGTTCCCACTGAGATCCAGCAACCAAGTTCCCCGGGGTACACCGGGGGGGACCTGCTCCAGCCCCTGAGACCTGCAGTCCACCAGGTCAGAGGATTCGTAGCACAGACAGGGGCTGGGGCACGGCCTGAGGCTCAGCATGATGCTCGGAGGCAGCAGCAGAAGCAGACGGATCAAGCGGAGCATCTCTGCAGGATCAAAGTGAAAACCGTCCCGCTGAAAGCCATGGCTGACCCTCTTGTACGCACACGGAGCGATCCGTCCGAAACATGCCGAATGTGTTCGCAAACGCAACGCAAATGTGTCATTTCTGCAGACTCTGACGCACACGCATGGAATATTCCCGATGAGACGGGATTATGGGCTTAAACTGATGATCACATAACCAAATCTGGGAACGAGAACCGGCAGTTCCTTTTGGACCTCTTCCTAAATGAAGGATTTACATCTGCTCTCTATACGGATACATCAAGCACGGTCGTATGATAGCAACCAGTTTATCCTGTTGTTTTTATATTACATAACAAGGAATGGATTATCCATAGATCAGTCTTTGCAGAGAGGAAGGACTGAATCTGGACTGGATCTGAGCATCTTTTCGGCACAAACTAAAACACAGGCACATTTCAACTGAAAGACACACCTCCAAGAAGTTAAGTTGTTTCAAGTAATTCAGTTTAAAATGTTATTTTTTGGTGGTTATGGTTCACAGTTCATGAAAACCTAACGATCAACTTTTCAGAAAATCACAACAGGTTGTTAGATGATATCCAGACACGGGATCCCCACTGATTGAAAAAGTCAATTTACCGTGCAGTATATGCACTCCTCACTTGCTCAAGGCTCCCGCTGCATGAAGCTCTGAGTGAAATGAGCGTCAACATCAACAAGGCTGCAGGTCCAGACATGGCGTCAGGTTGAGCACTAACATCCTGTGCTGACCCACTAACAGGAGTCTATCTGGACATCTTTAAACTCTCCCTGCCGCTCTCCATGGCCCCTGCCTACCTGAAGTCCTCCATCATTGTGCCTGTTCCCAAGAAAACAACCGTCACCGATTACCGTCCTGTTGCTCTTACCCCTGCCATCTAGAGGTTCCTCCTGCATAACATCAAGGATGCCATCCCTACTGGCCTGGACAGCCTGCAGTTCATTACAGGAAGAACTGATCTCCCCAGGATGCTGTCTGACTAATCTCCAGCATCCCAACGCCTTTGGTAGGATGATATTTATGGCCTTCAGTTATATATCAGCTGTATATTCTATACAGTGCTCTGACATGCTGGCTCTGAAGCTCCACAGTTTGGGATTATCTCCACCCCTCTGCTCTTGGATCAGTGACTTCCTCACCAACAGGCCCCTGGTTGGTGAGGGTTGAGAAACGCACATGGAGCCACAGAGGTCCGCAATCTGACACAGCGGTGCTCCAGGAACAACCTGATCCTGAACACCAGCAAGACCAAGCAGGTCGCAGTCGACTACAGGATGTCCGGGAAGACTGAACATGCTCCTCTCTGCGTTCAGGGGGGTCGACAGCATAAGGTTCCTGGACATTCACATCTCCTCCGACCTCTCCTGGACTGTAAACACCTCCAACTTGGTGAGGAAGTCCCAACGATTTATGCAGCACGAGTCCAGAAAAGGGCCAGACACAACCCACCCACCCGGGCAATGTGCAGTGTGACCCGTTTTCATCAGGTAAATGCTTCAGAAGCATCAGATCGAAAAAGCAATAGCTCCAAACAGCTTCTTTCCAAAAGCTGTTAGGGCTTTAACCCGCTGATGAAAAGTTCGTCCTGGTAAAGCCTATCTTCACTCTAATTTCTCTGAGAAGGTCTGATTGCACAGTTCTGTAAGTGAAAGCTTAAGATTACACTGCAGAGAATTTACTGTGGCCATGAGGGCATCATTTCAGGCGTCAATTAATGCAACACTGTAGTAATTCATTTCATTCAGAAAAGGGGCTGATATCGGACGTTTTGGACTCGGTACGAGTCTTAGACTCTAAATACTATTTGCATGCTTTAAGCTTTAAGAGGAAGTGTGTTTGGTCAACTGATTTCATTTATGTAAAAAAAAAAAAGGTGTGGAAATATTTCTGTTGCGTCTGCGTGTATTCTGTGTAAATCCTGAACCCATGCGTCTCAAAACAATTTCACCATGGGGCACACATGGTGACGATAAAGATTGTTGATCAAATGCAGCGCAGCATGCAGCAGATCAGCCTGTGGCTTTGGAGAAATGTTAAGGAAGCTCAAGTTCCCTTAATGGCAGCCTTTAGCCTGTAGACACTGTTGGATCTAGTGTCTCTCGTCTTCCACAATAATCCATATATTTTCTGTGGGGTTTAAGCTAGTCCTGTTTGCTGGTCGATCAAGCAGTGATCATTGGTTACACTGACTAAACGCCCGGTGGACCAAGATCAGCAGATGACACGCTTCCCTAAATCATCTCTCTTTTTTGATTCTGGGAGCTCGATTTCCAAATGAAGTGTAAGATTGACTTGCGTCTTGTAAAGAAAAGGATTTTGGACGGCTGAATAGTAGACCAGTTTATATTTTCAGCCTGGGTAAAGGAAAAGATTCTGACATTTGTCTAGGCTCTAGGACTGGGTCGACTCCAGGAACTCGTCCAGAAAAGCAGCCCATGCCCAGGACTCGTCTGTCTGTGGGATCTCTGATGTAACGTTGCTTATGCCTCGCAAATCAAAAACAGGAGCTGGGACCGGGGTAAACCTGAGTAAAAAGTTAACACAGTCAGAGAAGCTGGGATTCCTAACTAGAAACTAAAGGTTAGTAATGGTGACGGCCAGGAAAAGTGTTTTGTTCGTAGTAGCTCCACTAAACATCCTTTTAAAGCTGTACTTTCCACATGCAAACACCATTTTTCATTTGTTCTGTTAAGAGTTGCAGCTGCTTTATCCACTATAGATTTTAGATGCATCCTTACAACCGTGTCTTGCAAAATACACGTTTTATTACAGCCTAGAGTTGCTGATGCGAGGATCATCAACACCTTTAAAAACGTCTCTTTCTGAGGAGAAAGTCCGACTCTGGCGGACGTTACAGTCGCTCTGAGTTGAAAGTGCAAATGAAATACATCAGATTTCAACTCCAGCTGCAATCCAAGCCTCCGAGTTTCCCCCTATTTTTTTTTTTTTTTTTTTTGTTTCTCCACTAAAGTCCTCTTAGGAATGCAGTTCTGGTTATTGCCAATTTCTTTATAACCAACCTTTTTCTTTTCATTTACCTTTCCATCAATCACAACACTATTCCTTAGCGATAACTACCTGTGGCTTACTCTGCAAAAAAGGAACTATAAATAAGTAAAATGTTCTAAAAATGAGTGTATTTGTACTTGATTGGAGCAGGTAAATAAGATGATTTGCCAATGGAATAAGATTTTTGCTCTTAAAATAGGAACAACTCATCTCCATCATCTTATTTCAAGTGCAGGATGTCTAATTTTCTTATTTAAAGGGGTGAAAATACTCATTCCATTGGCATATAATCTTATATACCTGCTCAAATAAAGGATAAATACACTAACTGTAAGAACATTTTACTTATTTTTAGATCCGTTTTGGCAGTGTACTCAGCTTTGGGAGCGTTTCATGTGTGATTATGTGGGCCATAATAGTCGGCATTAAAAGTCCTTATTGGTCTTTTGAAATAGTTTAATTCTCTGAGAAACAGATTTTTTCCCCCTTTTGTAAACTAACCAAAACCCCAAATAATCAATATATTGGAGAGTAATAATAATGTTTTTTAACTGAATTGCTTGACTTTTCAATAATATCCTTAATTGTTGAGCTGTACCTCTGTATCCTTTAAATGCCCCCCCCCCCCCCTTTTTTCCCCTCAGCACTTTATACTAATATATCTGAATATACAAAGCAGGAGCTAGAAAAAATAAAAATAAAAAACTAGATTATTTGTCTAACAACCAAGTGTGTCCAACTGAGGTTAACTATTCTGGCACAGGAAATTTTTTTTAATTAAGCACAATTTTAGATGATCGAATTCACCGTAATTTTGTTTTGATTACTAAAAGCTGGCCAGGTAATGTAGGCAAATACCAGCATACAGCAGCAGCGCTACCAGAGACTGATAAAATGCCAATCATTTTAGTCAGGAAATTAAACTACAGCCTACAAATGTGTTAACAGGAATGGTGAGTTTACTTGTAAGCATGTTGACCTGATATTTTTTCCCCCCCTTTGGACCCCAATCTTTACCCCACAGGGATTTTAATTATCGGAACTGATTCCCACCAACACAGAATCAAAAAACAATCTTTACAAACTGCTCAGAAAGTGGGTGAAAATTACAATATTACAGTCAGAATTTTTGTTACTTTTATTTTAGAAAATGTCCTTTAAAGTGTGGCGTTTCAAGTCACATTTTGTTTTAAAATACAGAAAATACAGACAGTAGAACATGGATACAGAAAAAAAAAAGGGAAACAATGACAGAAAATAAAGCTAACAAGCCTTTCTGACTGCTCTAGTTTTCTCTTTTTGAAATGGAACTGAAGGCAAAAGGAGGAGAGCGGAAAAAAGAAAAAAAGGTTTCAGGGGACGGGAATGGAGGAGGGTGGAGAGGGTGGAGGGGGCGGGATGAGACAAGTTAGTTAAGGAAACTATGGTTTGCTTTATGGATCATGTTTAAATTATTCTTTATAAAGTCTAATTTAAGATTTAATCTTTCTTCTCTTTCTTTTTTTGTCTTTTTTCTTTTAATGGTATTTTTGATCTTCAGGATCCAAGGCCCTCAGCACTCCTCCTTGTGGTCTCGGACTGAGGACAAGGAATGCCGACTTTGTCTGGCAGTGGGAACAGAACCGCCCGCGTCGCCTTCCCCTGGCCGCTCCGCACTGCCAACTCAAGAAGATAAAGTGGAGTCCTTCTGTGTTTGCTGTGCTTGTGAACGTTGCATGGACTTCTGACTTTCCACGTCTCTAAAATGTTTCTCAACCTGCAACGATAACCGAGAGGAGAGACCCAAATGAGGAGGAGAAGGACGAGCAAAAAAATAATTAAAACAAAAAAAAAACACAAGAAATAAACGTAGTTTATGAATGAATCTGTTTTTACAGCAATTACATCCAACTGCTTTTGCAGCGGTTTTCTAGCCTCTGAGGCAGGTGGTCAACCAGTTGTTGCATTGTTGTTTAAGGCTCATCTTCAGATTAGTCTGTTAATCCTACAATTAATATAAGGGGGTGGATGACTGGATACAGGAAGCCAACTGTGATAGGCCATTATATTAAATGTTGGGCCAGAATCTGTCAAATTTCCAACATTAACTGTTATCAGCTGGAGCAGAGATGAATCAAGTGGCTCGAAAGACTATTATGAAAAAAAATCAACACAGACAAACACCTAAATCGATGCTTTGTTTATTTCCTACATCTGCATATTAATCAGCTTCTTGACTCATGAAGACTTTTATTGCGTTCACGTCATACTTTTAGCATTAAAATGTGAATAAGGAGCACATGCAAATTGGTGAAAAGGACCTGTAAAGCCACAAGTTCAGAATAGCATCAAAACTAAATTAGCTTAGGACAATAACTTTGCAGCTGGATGGATTTCTAATGAAGAAGCAAGCTTCAGGCATCCTGTTTCCCCCCCTCATCACTCGTCATGAAAAATAAAGCCAGACTGGCAGAACAGCCTTAGTCTGTCTGCTTCATAAATGAATTTTAAAGCCGTTTTCTTCTGCGCTCGGGCCTGGTGGGTGCGCAAAAAAAAAAAAATATAGAGACTAAAAACAAGATTTAATCAGGGAAACATCTGTCGGTTACGCCACCGTTGAGGTTTCTGAGAACGCTGCCAATATTCTGCTTTCTGCAGCAAAACTAACAGGAGACTGCAGGGATCCAGACAAACAAATCCCACAGGTACTTTGTTTCTAACAGACCTATTCAAGCCGATCCGCAGCGAAACCTTTTTAAATCCAACTACGGAAGAACAATGAACCGGAGTGATATTTAAACTTACAATAATTTGCATGTACTGAGCACTCTTTTAGGTTTAGGGCAGACGGTCCAATGCAACCATCGTGTTTAATCGGCACCGTTACTCAAAATCCAGCAGTTACATTTTTTTAATTTTTTTAAATGGTTCAAAAATGTTATTCTGCATCTCAGACTCAACAAGCCTCCGCATGTTAAATAAAGATGGCAGGGTTATTTAACGAGCTACGGTCAGGATCTACGTCCTCCAGGGTACACACTGATGTTTTTGTAATGCCAATTCTTTATTATCACCAACACAGGGCATTAAAGACTACGCAACTATTCGGTCAGAGCTACAAGATGGCAGTTCATATTAGATGAATGAAGCCTAACACTTCTGGAACTGAGGTTTTTTTTAACAGATCAGACCAAAATGAAGGAGGTACAGCTCCATGGTAAGAGAAAACCCAACACAACCAACGGGTGGAATTTCCTGCTTATAGAGTTCCTATACAGTCTGGAAATTGCTAAATTTGATTAGTTTTCAGGTGTTTTTTCTTTTTTTCTTTAAACCAATACGCTACAAAAAAATTCATTCCCAGTGTAGATCATAAGAAGTTTGGACCAAATCGGGTCATTTCAAGCAAAACGGTGAATCTACAACAGAACTGCTGAAAAGGATCAAGTGCTGCGATGGCCCAGTCAAGATGAGTGGACCAATATTTCTCCACCATGATAAGATTGACAAAGTCAGACAAAAAAACAAAATATTCCCTTTTCTCTACATCTTTTTGTAAATAACGACCACGTGGAATCTGCAGTCTTCACACCGTGCTCAGTAACTATAGTCTCTGACAACGATCAAATCCCTTTTACTGATTACCTCGTCCTGCGTGGGCAGAAGCCATACTTACTATTTTGCGTACGTGACTTAAAGCGCTTCCCTCTTTGCCTCTGCAGTTGTCAACCTGGTAAGGCGGTGAGATTACGACGTCGTCCATCACAATAATGTTCTTCTCCTGCCATTTACAGTCTTTGATGCTGGAAAGAAACATCAGATTGACTTTATTAGCACTTTAAAAGCAGTGGACCATTTGTGTGTCAACGGTTAAAAAAAAAAACCCTACTGGAGCACAAGCAATTGCAACTTTAATGGTGAGCATGGTGATGACATCGTTGGCTGTAGTTAACCCACATCTCTTGCTTTTCCATCAGCACCATTTCCCCACACCTTCTCAGTCACAGGAATCTATGACGTGTGGGCATCTAGGGTGGCAAAGATTTTATTTCTGTTCATTTGGATGATTATGGCTCACGGCGAATGATGAGTCACAATTCAATTTGTCAGAAAGATGGATTACAAGACCATGTTTTTTATACACAATTATGTTATGGTTAGGGTTGGGCGATATGGCCTAAAAAATAAAAGATTTTCTTTTTCACAATACATCTGATTTATGATTTTAATTAATTTTTCTCTCAAGGAAATCATTCAAATAAACTTAAAAAAAAAATACAAAATTAACAAACCAAAATGAATTACCCTATTGGACTTGAAATGAAAAACCTAAACTAAATAAAAGGTTCCGCTTGAACAAAGATGAGTGTCCCTGTTGTGATTAATGGTGCAATAACTTGCCTTTCGCAAAACTCACAGCAGCTGCCTGTGAGACAGCGCTGAGGGAATAGGGAGATCCCACACAGCTCTAGCAGTTGTCATGAGACAGTAATGGCAGGCAGACAGATCGCTGCTTTCAAGTCAAGCTGCTAAATCGGGAAAAAAAAAAAAAAAAAAAAAACACACACAGAAAGGGGTCTGAAAAGTCCCACAATATGAGTCGCTACGTAATAAACGCTGGACTGTCGGTAGAGAAGGAAAGGAGAGACGAGTGCAGAGCAGCTCAGCAGCTTCATCCACTAGCAGCTTTGCAGCGAGGCAGACGGGAGCCGCAGGAGTTGGTTTTTTAAACATGAATTTTAACATTTCACAATATAATATATAGTATAAATTAATTTTAAATTATTAGAATAAGCGCACAAATATACAGTTACTATGCTATATCACATGCTATACATTGTTTTAACATATTTCTGAAGGCGTGGCGGCTTTTATTTTTTGGTGCTCATTTCCACAATATATTTTCCTAAACATATATTTAACATTGCAAGCTTTTAAACAAGTTTCCCCTTTCAGGACTGAGGTTTTTTTTTTTTTTTTTTGCAATGGCAAAAATAAAAAATAAATGTATTTCTTTTAATATTCATAAATTGCAAATTTGAATTAATGGATAAAATTGATTTATCGCCCAACCCTCGTTATGACCTACGTAATTGTGTGAGAAACTCTTCGCTTGACACCCTGTGCAAAGGCAGCTAAGCCACAAAAAGCCCACAAAGTGTTGTAACTTGGGTGAAAGGAAAGGAGTTTAAAAAGCTGCCCAGGCAACAGGATAATGGCTGCCTCGTGAAGACGGTGTGGCGAACCCCATCTGAACGTTCAAGGAGCTTCAAAAAGAGTCGACTCTGCAGAGCTCCCATCGACTGACCCAGGACACACGCTGCAACTGATACATTCCTTGAGTTAAGCCGCTCCTGAACCAGAGACATCCGCAGCGTCTGAGCTGGGATGACGAGAAAAAGATCTGGACGGCCGCACGGTGGTCTAAAGTCCTCTTTTAAAATTAAAGTACATTTTTGCAGTTTATGTGAAATTCAGGATCCCAGAGCTTGCAGGAAAAGTGGAGAGGCACAGATTCAAGGTTGTGAAATGCTCTATAAAAACAAACTGGGCTTTTTTTCATACCTCAGCACATCTAAAGGCTGATCACCACAAAGCCAGGCTGTATTGGTGCAGCAGTGCATCTACAGCCATTAATTCAATTAAATTTATATAGCACCAATTCATGAAATCATCTCAAGGCACTTTACAAAGTCAAATTCAATCAGATTATATAGATTGGGTCAGATTATTATCATAATCATTACCAAGTACTGAGTGCATATCCTGTGGGGTTGTCGCAATACTGAAATCTCAAACTGGATACTGAAACTAAGAAAAATACTCGATACCATTTCTGATACCGCAGCAGCATCTTTTTAAAGCACAGGCTTTTTTCCTAGTTAAGAGGAACAATTATAAACTACACGACAAGATTTAACTTCCTCAATTAGGGCAAAACCAATAAGCAGGGGACACACTTATCCTTTATGGAGGTATGTAGCTTTGATTCAGTCGTGTAATTATTTTATCACGATTGCTTCCATTTGCCAGCTAATTCACTGACAAAGCAATCAAAGGTAACTACTGAGGGACAGATAAAGGATTTTATACTGAATTAAACTGTTTCCAAAACAACACAGCAGAGTGGAGCACAGCTGGGAATCTCATCTCGACAGAACCCCGTCACTGGGCTGTGTGTCCGTTTAGCTAATATTTAAACAGCCTAAACTTGTGTCGTCCAGCAGCTTTACTACTTCACTGTTGCAGATTGAGGAGCTTTACTCGCCCTTTTAAGACGCTCTTAAGCACCAATGTTGCAGGGTTGGCACAACTAGCACAAGTCATTAGGGTATAATAACCTGGTAATATAATATAATGTTCAATAAACAGACCTGCCGTATTTTTTTGGACTATATGGCACACTTAAAAAAATCCGTATATACCTTTTATATGATTACTGTACTTTTTGTGCTTACTGGCTGATTTTATGTGGTACAATACGCTCAAAAATCTGTTAAAATTTGTACCGTATTTTTTGAACTATAAGTTGCATCAGTCAAAAAGAAATGCGTCAAAAAGGAACAATACATAAGTCGCACCAGATTATAAGTCACATTTATATATAAATGTATTTCACACAACCCAAGACTAAAAACTGACATTTAATCTGGTAAGGCAATTTATTAAATTACACAGCTGCATCCACAATCGGCTGAACCCGGAAAGTTTTCGTCGGAGCATTTCGGCCTAATTAGGCTGAAATTAGACTGTGAGCGTAGCGTTGCTACATGCTAAGCTACAACACGGATGTTTCAGAGCAATGTAAAGCTCATGTGCATCAGTGAAGTTGTAACCCACCCAGACAACAGACCTTTAAACTAGCGCTAGCTGTTATTAGCTTCACTGATAGCCCAATAACAGGGTTCTGTCGCTTCCTCTCCAGGAAGCTTTCTCAATTCAAAAAGTCTGGAGTAAACTCTGGAGTAAAGTCTGGAGTAACGTTACTCCACATTACTCCAGAATTTTTGAATTGAGAAAGCTTCCTGGAGAGGAAGCGAATCGTCTTCAACTACGAAAGACAAGTCCAGTTGCTTTGTTTTTTACTTTTTTTTGGATGACCATGACCTGAATGACTCAGAATCTTCACCAACAACATATGTACATGTATTCCGTCTTTGTTGTTTATAAGTTAATGTTTTAATTACTTTTTAAGTGGTGCAAGAGCAACATATAGTTTGCACAGGCTTAGAGTGCCCTCTTGCGGCTATTAGATGGTAATGTTTACTACTTGGTTCATCTTAGTCAGTATGATTTACCATTTAAAAGTAGTATACAAAGTTGTACCTGACTGAAGTCGCATTATCAGCCAAACTATGAAAAAAACGTGCGACTTAAAATCTGAAAAATAATGGTAAATACGACTTTGGTAAGCAATGAAGCCACTACACTCAAAGGTACACTGTGTGACTACCTGATCGGTTCCATAGACATTATATACGTACACGCCTCATTACGTGCTGAAGCGCATCCTGCATCGCCGCCATCTTGGATGGGTCTCTCCTAATCGAGGTTGGCATAGGATCCGACAGGCGTAAACGCAGAGGGAGCAACTTTGCCCGTATTTTCTGCAGTTTACGGCTATAATAACAGGTCATAACTACTGAAAGTAGATCACGCAATGCAGATCACCATTTTGGGCTGAGATTGACTTTGAAGATGAGTTTTTACTTGGTGAGAACATTGCAGAAACCCAACAGATGGACCATAATTTTATGTTTATGAAATTGTTATTGCTATATTTCACAAATTAACGCTAAATCATGTTGCCAAATTAAGTACCCTGGAGTATCAGAGTACAAACACATGCAAGAAGCTCTGCAAAACAGTTCTTTATCAAGGGTTTTAAGCTCCAGCCCTGTTTGCAAGCAGGGTAGTGTAAGACACTGGAATGATGTGGAAATGTTAAAGAACACTTGTCCAGGCATTTTCAAAAACACAGAACGCAGCAATATGAAGAAATTATTGTTGCCGTGTAGCGAAGCCTCAGGACTGTAAAAGTAATCGAGTGAAATAAATTTAAATGAACAATCCAACTTGTTTCTTTATTAAAATATAAAAATGTATTAACTTATACATTTATTAATTTGTAATACCATGTCTCTTTAAGAGCATAGAAAAGTATTTCAGCATGAAAGCACATATTTTACGTATTTCAGCATTAAAATGTGTTTTTTCACGTGTGGTACTGTCCTGTATCATAACTACATCTCTGCTGTTTGTAACAAACCAAACCGTCTAAAAATGGGGTAAAATTTCAGGGGGTTATGATTTATTTTAGTTGGGCAAAAGGCTTCCTCAATACAAATAAATGCACTGGTGTGGCGTGAGAGACCCACCCAAAATGGCGGCCACGCTGAAACGTCAGCTCCAATAGGCAGTGCCAGTCCATGGGGCGTCTACCTGTATAATGTCTATAAAAAGACCCCTGAGCTGTCTACAAGACTGCCTGACTGTAATGTTGAAACTAGAAGTGCATTCATGTAAGACAGCCCACGCCCAGAGTACCCGCTAGCAACAATAAACCAAGTGAGTTAATTCAGTATAAAAGTTAAGTTTATTTTGGGCGTAGGTTACAAACAGGGCAGTGTGGTCAAGCTACTCTGTCCTCCCAACAGAGACGGAAAGCTCTTCCTCACAGGAGAGGGCTGTGTACGTGGAGGGGAGTGATATTACAAACTTAATATTTAATGCGCCTCATAATCCGGTGGGCCTTATGCTCCAAAAAAATACGGTACTATTCAGCCCGAATACCTACCACCATTTCTAGAAATTGGCCTTATATTACAACTGAATTTTCTGAAGCCGACCAACAAAGGCCAGCGATTCCTACGACTACGTAACCCCTGACATCCGATCGGGTCACCGTTCACCGTAACATGAAGTCCTTACGTTTTGTGAATAGTCTGGAATAGCTGCTGGCCCTCCACAGAAACCCCAGCACTGATTGCATAGGCTTGGGACAGCTTGTCTTCCTTTTCTGTCCGTGCTCGATTGGCAAGCTGTGAAAAACAGAACAGAGGAAGGGAGCTCTAATAAATCACACTCATGGAGTATCTGGCCACAAACCACCATTCTGATGGCCTTACCTTGCTAACATTCAGTGATGCTAGAGGAGGCGGAGTCTCAGTACGGTCATGTATTATGTCCACGTCGGACACATAGGCTAAGTTGATCAGGATGACGTCGTTGAGGTTTGGCTTACCGCTAGAGGAAGCACATTCTTAAGGGGAAACGGGTTAAGGCAGAAAACTTCAAAAAGGACTTAAACATTTAAAACATTTTTTATAAGAACTTGGACATCATCGGGTCAGAGAAGCTTATGATAGGAGCGGCGAGGCTTTCACACCGGCAGTGAAAGGTTGCGCCAGTTACAGGAGGCGGCTGCTAAAAGCCGCTTCCAGTAACCTTGCATCCATCGGTTTAGGAAATATGCAAACATGAGCTATAAGCAAACCTCAAACAGGTTCAAACCCACAAACAGGACATAAACACAGGAGGGAGGTTTGACAAAACTGTTTGATATTTTAAACACGGCAAGTCAAAAGCTTTAATGCACTAAATTTCCGAAATGTATTCCCACTGCAATGTTAAACATATTTTTTTATTTAAAAAAAAAAAAAAAAAAAAAAAAAAAAAAAAAAGGTCTGTAACGCAATATCTGTTGACAATCTTATTTCTGGTGACGGGAATTAGCATTTGGACTGAGTCTCGCCGCAGTAGATGTGCAGTACCTGATGAAGACGATGGAGCCCAAAATGCTAACTGTTAGAGTTGGGAGTATCGTAAAGACGGATGAGAAACCATCACGTTGATCACACGCATGAAAACGCAGCTCCTTGATTTGAACCAGTTTATGAGTCCACATAAATGACATTTCAAAGTGAACTCTTAGGAAAAGAGAGTAAAACTGATGGGTCTGAGCGAGAGCTGAGAACACGACTGGACAGAATGTGCCGTGCAGACACCGACACGATCTCTCTGATTTAGCACATTGATAAGATGCGCCTAGAGTTCTTTTTAAAAGGCCAAAGAAAAAAAACCAACAACATCCAGATGAGTAAGTTGTCTTGAATGTGTACAGAATGGTTTTTAAATTAAACAACGTGAGGAGAATAGTTTGAGCAGTACCGTCGACACCCAGCACAGGCAGCGAGGAGGAGAGAGGACGCATAGGGAGCCCCGAAAACTACGGCGAGCGTTCCCGGCTGCTGCTGCTGCAGAGGAAACTTTTTAACGAGGATCAGCAGGTCATAAACCTTAAGTAGCCGGAATAAGTGTTACTGGCAGTTTAGTTTTCAAACGTATTAGTAATTAGGATCCCTAATCATAAAATGCAATGTCTGTAAAGCTTTAAATCGGGCTTCAGTTAAGTCGGTCAGATTGACTGACGTTCCCTACAAGTCATGCCTCCCTTCCAATCCTTCCCAATCCAACGTCACATCGCTCACCAACACTAAACTGTGTTACATTTAAACTAAGAATAAAAAACAAAAAAAAATGTGTACATGTAAATGATACACCGTTTATATTTGGATGATCAAAACTGCAACATATCGGTTGATACTGCAATAACATCGGCTGCCTTTAATGCACGTTTCCTTTCCGCTCCATTTCTTTTCATGAAGTCCCCTCCCAACTCTGTGCTAGCTTCAGCATCTTTGTCACAAAAATGTATAATAAATTAAAGCATCAAGTGGCACCGACAGTTTATCCAAATGGCCAAATGTATTCTGATCATAGAGAGCAGTAACACAAAGCACCGGGATATTGTAATATTTTTGCTGAACACTGCGATAACGACATCGCGATCAACCTCCATCTTTCTTACAACTCTTTTTTCCAGTTATCACAACGTCCCCACAGCTCTCCCCAAGCCATGTCGCTTAAAAACTGGACCAGGCAGGCGCGGCTGCAAAAAAATTAATAAAATAAGGACAGGGAAAGTCCATCCAGCTAGGCCACATGTGTTTTTGACGCACAAAGCCTGAATGCATGGTACAGTAAATGTTTTAGCCAGACAAATATGCCATTCAGGCAAAGACGCCGCAAAGACGGCTGAAATTCACTGCACCGGGCAGCTCTGCAGCCAGCCAAAAAAAAAAAAAAAAAAAAAAAAAAAAACACACAAAAAAAAAAACACGAATGCACGCAGTCTAAGGCGACATTCATCTTTACCAAAAAAAAAAAGGTTAATAATGGTGGCAATAATCAGTCATCCTCTGATAATAAATAGACTCTAATGCTGTTTGTAAAGCTCTAAAAATCGGGAGTAGGATTTGGATATGTGACCATTTCTGCTTTTTTTTTTTTGGTGAGCCTATTAATAAATAAATGTGTGTAATGGAAAAAATTCAAAATTATACTAATATGAGTGCAGTTAATATTTGCCATGAAACATACAGACAACAATTAAATCACAAACTATTTTTAAAATTAAAATAAAAATGTTAACTTTTGTGTGTTTCAACCAGCAATCAAAATAAAATGCAAGATATTGGGCTGATATTTCCTGAAGGACCGAAGATGCAACTCAGCGTTGAGTGACAAAAACCCCCCCACCATTAAAACTCATTCATTCATTCATTTAACGTCACGCCTCGGCCACGTTCGCCGCATCGGTACGTCGCGGCCTTTTGGCATATTCCATCATCATCACATTTCTGCGGCATATGAATGAATCTGACGACTCTGGCTCAGGAACTCCCTCACGACAGACCCGTAAGGGAATGAAGGCAGGCAAGTTCACAGGCTAAAGGTTCATGGTAGCGATAGGTTCAAGATGTTCCCGCGATTACATGCCACGGTGCTCTCCCCAAAAATAAAAAATAAAAAACAATCCCGGTGACACGTCAAGACCGAAGCCGAGCTGAGAGAGCCCGGGATCCCTGGAACGCTTCGCGGAGCTACGGGGCGGTTGGGGAGTATCTGGGTTTGACCGAAACTTAGCATGCTAGCCGAGCTAGCCGCGGTTACCATGTAAGCGTGGCTGGAGGGGAGGAGGGGAGGACGGGCGGGGGGCTCGTGAACGGTGTTCTGGAAGCGGCCGCCCGCGTGTCCCCGACTGTGGGAGTGGGTACCGGGGAGAAATAACCGCGCGGACACCTGTCAGAGCGGGGCGCGCTGGGTGTCAGTTAGCCCGCTAACTAGCATCGGCTGAGAGCCATGATGCCTTACGAGGGTTCGCTGCCAGATAGTGATCCATGTTGAGGGGCTGGCAATACAATGAGTGAATTCAAAACACATGCACGTCAGGGCGGGTTATTCGGCGCGTTTAAAAAGCGACGCGACAACGGACTCGTCGGAGGATAACACAAGCGCGAGCGGGCGGCGTTTGTGAGAAAACAAGCTGAAACGAACAAAGATGTGTAACTCAGCCAAAACCAATTACGCCTGCGCGGATCACTATTTGCCATCTTTTCGGTTACCCTACAGGCCCTTGCAGCCCAGGCAGGCCAGCCAAGCAGCCGCGAGCGGCGCCGAACAAACAAAGGATACTCAAGGTTAACATCTTGGACTGGTAGTCAAACGCGACCACTTCTCCCTGCAGTTGTTGGCCCAAACAGGTGAGGCAAGAGACATGGCTCCCGACGCTGAAATACTCCCCCGGTCCAGGAGCCGCCATCTTCTCCGCCAGGAAACCGGAGCGCTTGCTTTACGTAAGGCGACGTGATGTCGTAGGAGGACGAAATCTGGGCGTGCCGTCGTTCGTCAGCTTGACGGCCATGGGGGAACTAGATATGCTTGTCAAGAGTTAACCTCGAATTTTATCGCTAGATTGTATCCAGATGTATTAGTTTCACCTCTAAGCTCTTTGCTAAGCTTCTAAAAAAAAAAAAAAAAAAAAGAAAGAAATAAAAAAAAAAGAAAAAGAAAAAAAGAAATTAGAAACAGATTCATTACGTTCCAGGTTCCGGTTTTAGCCAAACAATATGCAGGCTTACAAAACATTAACATTTGTTTGTTTGTTTGTGTTTACTTAATGAGCTACAACTTGCATCAAGTACAACAGAAAATAAAACGTTAAAGCAAATTTTTTTTTCTTCACAAACGGAATACTGTCTATAAAGTTAATTTAAAAATAAATTAACTGTATAAATACATTCAGGCAACATTTCTGCGATTTACTTAAAACATAATACTGAAAAAGAAATAGATCTGCCCTTTCCGAGAAAATATTTAATTTGAGATGAATTTGGATGGTTGATCAGCAGGTCAAATACTCAGAAATCCTATTTTTCCCTCCTCATGCAACAGAACCAAGAAGGCATGAACCAACAGAACAGAGTCGCCTTTGTTTAGCATAATAATGAAATAAAATAAACAGTTAATTGTTGGGGATGTAACGCTTGAATGCACAATAAGCAGACAGTCTTGTTTTTTTTCTGTTGGATTCAAACCTCAGTCAAGGAAACTTTACATTCTTCAGAATAATAATAATAAAAAAAATACATTGGTCAAATTGGGAATTGGAGAGAAACCAGAAAACAATATCAGCCACGAAAAACTGGACTGACACATTACTAATTTTAACAGTAACAAATTTCGGTTCGTAAAAGACAACATAAAATAAGAGATTTCATATCTTCTATGAATTCTTGAAATCAAACTGTTGTATATTGTACATTATGGTGGGAAACCTTGTCTTTTTAATGTTCAAGGTTTTCCTATGTCTTTTTTAAAATAAACATAGCAATCTACAATCCCTTTGGTATTTTTGTGCAATTGACTTCCATTCAAAATACACTTTTTGAAGACAGACATAGCAAACTGATTTGTGTTTTTAGTTTGTTTGTTTCACTCTGTTATCTACAAGGAAAATTAAAAAAAATCCTGATTTCAAATGCTGTTCCACAAAAATGCCAATTCCAGACATTCCCTGAATCGGGATGCAGTGATACTATTAATAACAACGTATTATTGTTGTTATTATTATATTATAAATAGGATACAGTAAGAAAATAAAACAAATCAAGAATTTTTAAAAATTGTTCAGGAAAATATTGTTTCTCTCTTTAAAAAGGGGGAAAATTGTATAAATGGCAATCTTTTTTTTTAATCGAAGCGACGCAAATAAAGCGCAAAAGAGACCCCTAATTGTTTTAGCACTGAAGCGTTGAACATTTGTAAACACACAAAGGGTATTTAATCACTAAATATACTTATTTAACTATTTTTTTTCTATATGTATGGTTCTTTCGTGATTGTTGTCTTTTATTTTGTCACATGCAGGTGTCTTTTTTGAGCGCCCCCTTCTGGAGATAGATAGGCTTTACTCCAGGTTTCTCAGCAACGCATTCTTCGGTTGCACGATGGGAATTCAGGCTCCTTTTCTGGGATCTCGACTAGTTTGCTCACTTCATCCAAAAAGTGTAACACGTGTTTAAAGGAACACATAAACATAATGGACGTATATTTCAATATACCCAAATCTAGATGTTTCGAGACCCTATTGTAGGAGAGTTCCACGAGGTCTGCTGACGCCGGTTCTGGCAAATAGCCAACCGAACTGGCTCGTTCACGAACAGCACATCTGTGCAGCTCATGATGATTTCACTTCCAGTCCTCGTTACAACTGTTTCTTATACACTTTCTTAGGACGCCGGAGAAATGGAGGCGGTGCACACTCAAGGCGTTTGGATCGCTGAATTTCTCCAGCAGCAGACAAAGGACTTGGAGCACTTCTGGCTCACCGTCACTCACATCGGGGACCCTAAAGCGGCGTTTCTGCTCGTATTCCCGTTCACCTATTTTGTCTGTAAACGAGCCGGTGTTGCGGTGCTGTGGGTCGCGGCTCTGTCGGAGTGGTTTAACCTGGTGTTTAAGTGGTACGATCGTTAAAACAGGCCGAAAATCCTGTTTCTGTTTCACCTGTAACAGCTAGGTGCAAGCATGTTAATGTGTAGAGTTCTAATTTGGACTTGTGAAATAATAGATGTTACGTATTTTACTTCTGCCACTCATGTCCCCCCTTATTTTGTTGTCATAAAGTTTGGGGTTTTCTTTCTAGATTTTATTTTACTACTAGACGTTGTAGCTTCCGGGACAACACCGCGGTTCCTACTCTATATATTGTCCGTGTTGAAACAGGCATTAGTGGAACCATACACATAGCCAATTTAACCCGATTTTCCAGCACATACGGCAACTTCGCCGCCATATTGCAAGTGGCACATATTTTTACTTCACTTTATTTATTTTTAATAATCTAAGTTAACAAAATAAACATTACCATTCCAGAAAATCAGTTTTCCTAATCTGAGCAGCAGTCGATATGATACAATTGTATTTGAAAACATACAAAAATATAATGTAGCTGAAATGAAATAAAGCAAATAAGAATTAAATACATTTCAAATAAGAATTCTGCTAGCTGATATTTAGTGGGGCTTAGTTCATACACACTCATGTAGCAACTCTCAATGCTTTAAATCACTTTTGGAAATCAGTTTCTTAAGTAAATGTGTTTTATTTACTTAAGAAACTGATGTCCAAAAGTGACTTAAAGCTTTTATTTGAATTAATCCAGTTTCCTACAAAAACGGGAGAGAGAATTAAAAAAATCTTCATTGTTTTATATCAAATCAGAACATTATGACAGTAACATTAAAAAGGGGTTAATCAGTAAATTACCGATTTCACAGTTGTTCTGAGTAGCGTTTTCCCCATAATAAATAAAACGACTATATGGAATCACTCCAGTCATCTCAGTTTAATGTTAACATTTATTTAAAAGGTTTGTGTGTCGAAAACGAAAAACAGAAGAAATATGTAAAGGGGTAGATAATTTTTCCCAGCACTATTTATTCCTGTCTCATCAGATAGTTCAGTGGAAGTAAAATAAAAAAGTTAAATTCTTAGCTTAATGGTAATTCGCTCCCTACTTGACCACCTAATGGGTTTATTGTCCTTTTGATTCTTTTCAGGATGCTGTTTGGAGAAAGGCCGTTCTGGTGGGTCGGCGAATCTCAACTCTTTGTCACCACAAAACCCCAAATTTCCCAGTTTCCATCCACCTGTGAAACTGGCCCAGGTGAGGCAAAAACCAAACCCACGTAAATCAGTAAATCATAGACGACACTCTTCATTTGGAGTAAGAGTTCAGACTTCCTGATTTGCCGTTTGTTTCTCAGGTAGTCCATCAGGACATGCAATGGTGACGGCAGCCGTCTGGTGGGTGGTGGTGTCGTCCCTCAGCTCGTTTTTGTACTCCCGCACTCACAGGTAGATAAAATGATCAAAGTATTTTGAAAAGGAAGTAAAAGCACAAAAGTTTTAACTGCTTTTCTTTTCTTTTCTTTTGTCGTCAGCTGGCTGATTTCAGCTGCTCCCTATCTGCTTTACGTTCTACTGCTGGTTGCAGTCGGAATATCCAGGATCTTTATCCTCGCCCATTTTCCTCACCAGGTTGTTGCTGGTTCCATTACAGGTCTGAACACAGGATCATTACACAGGATTAATACTGTATATTTACAGCAGCGCTACCTGTCAATGATGCAGAAAGCCTACAACGTAAAACATTTTAGGTTGAATTATTTACATGTTTCCAATTCTGGAAACCTTTAAACTGAACCACCAATATAATCAGGGTTCTTACACGCTGTAGAAAAGTCAAGCCATGTATGGAATTTTTTATTTTTTTTCCCCAAGTTGGGTTAGACTCAAGACTGAGTTAAATGAGAACTGAGAGAGAGAAAGAATAACAGGAGTTAAGATCTTTTTATATTAACTTATATTTGCCACACCCATAGTTTTTTTTTTTTTTCTTTTGGCTGACTAATTTATTGTTTTGCTGACATAAATCCAATGCAAAATAATAACAATTGTGATTTTAAAGCTTTTAGATCCTTAGATCAATTTTAAAATAGTCCACTTGGATTAAAAGTGGGTAGGATTTAGATACAATTTAAATTCAAATATCTTTAATAAGAACAAAGTATAATTAATTCCTTTAAAACTATCTGCTTTTATTTAGAGTCATATAACAGTTGCGCTTAAAATATTCATACCCCTGAAAGATTAAGGTTTAAAATTATTTTCAGTCAACAAAAAAGGTTGTTGTTTGTTGTTGTTTTTTTTGTTGTTTTTTTTTATTGCATGTTAAACTATTTATACCCTCCTTAATCAATGACCAGGGTTTGGCATATTTTAGCTGGTTGGACGACCTTCTTGCCACCACCCTAATCTGCAGCTCTCTCAATCAGATTTAAGTCAGCACCCTGGCTGCCCCACCCCCCAAAACCTTAATTTTACTTCAGGTCAAAATAAATATCTTGGTAAAATTAAAGGATCACAATAAACCTAAATCTGCCATGACTATGAAAAGCTTAGGCCTTAAGTGAAGATGGTGGTGGCTGCAGGCAGGAAGGATCTCCTGTTGCGGATATGATGAAGTTTGTTCTTGAATCGTAGCCTGATGAAGAAGATGCTTTCTGTGCGGTCATTTCTAGAGGTTAAGTTAATGTCAGTGTTGTGTTGCCCTAGTGTATTTTGGGCCCAGCAAATTACTAAACTCAACTAAGATAATAATTATACCCCAGTGTACCAAAATGTTCTAAAAATTGCAGGAAAATTGACTCTGAATAAGAATGGATTTTTGACAGGGAATACCTGTAGGAACCCTAAATTAAATTTTTTGTGTATATGAAAAGCCTGAAGTTATTCTTATTCATAAAATTTAACATAAAATGAATTGAATTATGTGTCTTGCTGATTTGACCTGATTGTTTTCAGGGTTCATTCTGGGGATTCTTCTGGGCCGCAGAGTGCCAGAAGGGCGCCCCCTGCTGTTCTTCCTGAGCATCAGCGCTGGCCTGCTGCTCAGTGCTCTGACACTGAATGTTGGCCTGCAGCAGCTTGGCATCGACCTCTCCTGGTGAGAATCTGTGCAGATGAATTTAATCTCTGTGCTTCGATTAGAGGCGTCGGGTCTCACTGGTTTTTACCCTCGATTATTCCAAAGGTCTATAACTTTGGCTAAGAAATGGTGCAGCCATGCTGAGTGGATCCGCTTGGACACAGCACCGTTCTCCTCCCTGACCCGGGACTGCGGGGCCCTTCTTGGTCTGGGGCTGTGCCAGTACTGGAAGCCGGGTGGGTGGTCCCTGCCGTGGGCTCCCAGAGCCCTGTCCCTGGCCGTCTCGTCCATGGTACTCTACCACGTGAACCGCCTGCCGCTCCCCGTCAATCCACAGGGCCTCTTCTACAGCTTGGTCTTCGTCAAGTTTGCCCTGGTGCCTCAGATTGTCATAGTGCTGGTTCCTGGACTGGTTCACCTTTTCACACGCAAAAAGAAAAAGGACTAGGGGTGATCCTCTTCTCATGAGTTCAAATTGTCTTTTACATTCCCCCAAAAAAAAAAAAACAGCTTTCTTCCGAGGATATACTCCAACTTTAAATTTATGTTGTATTTTAGAGATTATCTGCTGGGTCACGGTGTTATTCAGTAACCGACATTTGATTTTCATTTTTTTTTTATATATATATATATATAAAAATTAGTCTGTCAGAATATTTTCAGCTGTTCTGCTGATCGCACTCCCACCTCATTCATAGTGTTTATAAGGGAGCTTTCATGCTTTACAAATGTGCAGTAAAAATACTGTCGGCGTTCTAGGTGTTAAAAACTCTGCTGTATTATCGCAAAATCGTTTGATTGTACGAGGCACGGGCTGGTATCAGTGCTCCACAGTTTCACGGCTTTTAAACAAAAGCGTATTAAGAACAAAACAAAAATGATCCAGTAAATTGGTCATTACAACCGCAACAGTTAAAGTGACAACATTTATCTATCATTCTGGTTTTGATAGGTACACTAAAGCAAAAATACTGGATATATTAGCAAATTTCTGGAGCTAATTGTCCAGATCTTGTCTCAGTTTTGTTGTTCTGGTCCTTAGAGAACCATCAGCTGAGAATATTTCCAAAAGTTGCAGCAATTGTTACGGACTTTGTCTGGCATCTCATGAAAAGGATTTTAACCTTTAGGAAATGTTTGATGGACAGTTTGAGGTTTAAAAGCTGTGACGTTTAAAAAGCTCAGTGTACCATAGTGCATAGTGTACCCAGCCCATGCCAGTGTGTGGCTACTAAAGATTGTGTCACATTGTTTAATGTTTAAAGTTATAAGCACCTTAATACACATCATAGATGTGTCTAAAGATTACTTTTTTTATATATACAGACCCTGATAAACAAATACAGGTTTAATGTTCTTTGACAATGTTCAGTCACATCAAAAATAAACATTACAGAAGTGGGGTTTAATAAACGGGTTTAATAAAAGTATACCTCAAAGAATGAAATGCTCCTTTTCTGGCTTTTTCAGTTAAGTTGATTCCTTTGAGGACATCATTAATGAAAAACAATATTCTTTATCAGTCAAGTTCCTATAATTTCTTCAAGTAGCTGATGTACCTAGATCCCAAAGTTCTGAAGCCTGGATGGTAAGAAGCACTGATCAACCTTTGGTTTGACTGAATGAGAAAAAAAAACGTCTAAGTGTCCAGGTAGAGATAACGACTGGCGTCTGCCGTTCGCCTTTGGCTGACATGTTGCGCCGTATTGATGTTACTTTGGAAACGGGCTTTATTGTCTTTTGGCCAGCGCAGATTCAGGATTCAGCCCTGAATCATCAATTGTCCGTATCTCCTTCTCTTCAGCACATTGTAGCTTTGTTTTGTTCTGTGTAGGTGTTCATGATGTTTTTATTTTTTTTTATCCAATAGCTGCCTCACCAAAACCCCTGTTTCTGCCAATTTGTCTATAATTTACTACTTTCAAGGTATGCTGCTTTCAGTTTTTTTTGTCCTGACCTTTTAATTTCCTCTCTGGTCCAGCTGGTTGTTTCCTTTTTTTCCCCAGCCTTCCCATATTGCCCATTTCAGCTTTTACACCCTGATGACTGAAAACAGCAAAACTCAGGCAAACAATAAGGATTTCCCTTCTTGATGGGGTTTTGGAATTTGTCCTACTGGTTCCTTCTCATTAGAGAATTAGACCTATGGTGGTATAAAAAAAAAAAAAAGGCAAATTAAGGACATTCCGTAATATTTTGCTCTCTGTGATCTAAAGAAAACAAAGTTTGATTAATAAGAACGGCATTTAATTTGTTTTAAGGTATGTTTAACAAAGACTGTCATATCATCTAAACTAATTAGAAGATCACCAAAAAGGTTGTTTATTTCTGCAAGTCAATTCAAAAAGTAAAACATCTTTATTGTATAGAATCATTGCACATAGTGGGATATATTTCAAGTAGTTAACCGTTTAGCTTTGCTTATGGCGAACAAAAGTTGAAAAGTTGAAAACTGATGACTTGTCCTTTATCAAGAAGAAAGTTATGAACATAAAAGGTCACTGCTAAAGAAGGCGGCTGTTCAGAGAGCTCCAACTGTCTTAATGGAAAGTTGGGTGGAAGAAAAAAACTATTGTAGAAAAATGTGCCCAGGCAAATGGGATAACTACATCCCGTTTGAGGATTGTGAAGCAAAGTCCATTCAAGAGTTTGGGGGAAGATTGAAGAGCTTCCAGAGACAGAGCAGAACATGGGCTACAACTGTTGGACGTCTCGTGTTAAGCCAATCCAGAACCAGTGGTAACATCAGAAGTGCATTACCTAGGTTCAGGTGAAAACTGACTAGATTGTTGTCCTATGGTCCAAAGTGTTTTTTTCATAACCGCGAAGGCTTTAAAATAACCATAAAGTAAAATGTCTGTATTATAGTTCTCTCAGAAACAGAATTTTTGTTTTTCTTTAGCTATAAGCCAGCCTCGTCAAAACAAATACAAATAATCATTTGTATTAGATCCCTCTATAGAATCTATACAGTATTGTGTCGTTTTTCTTTTTTAACAAGAAGTTAACTTGTCAGTGTAATTCTAATGTATTGAGATATACCAGTATTAATGATTTTTGTTTCTACAAGTTAAAAAAAAAATCAAAACATTCTCCAAGACCGTTGATTTCATGTTTGTTTGTTTTTTGCCAGTGGATGTAAAGTAAGAACCGTCATGCTTGTGCAACATTTTGGGTTCATGTCGAGCAGGAGTTTGATACTCATACAGTGTTTTAATTTAAATAAAATTTTAATTTAGTGTGTTTTAATGGAGCAAAAAAAGAAGAAAAAAAAATGACCATGACTATGCAATGCACAAATCAAGCAAATAAACGACTGACGTGCATGGCGTGTTTCAGTTTATAACCATTTATAAATATGTTCTTTTTTTTTTTTAATACATAGTTTGGACTGTACATGTTACAATCAGTTATCATGAGATAAAAACACATTCTTTTTTAACATTTTTAATGAAACTTTTTTTGTCACAGCGATCTGAAAGCTCACATTTACAGACAAGAGAACTCTGCTCAGCAAGCAAATACGTTAAAACTAAAATAAAAGGAAACCTTTTGCTCGTCTGGTGAGGCTGAAGGAGAATGATGAGGACAGTTCAGGGACAGCAGTAGTCTCCTTATCTTAACCCCCGACACCGTTATCACACGCTGCTATACATGTTTCTGCTGGAGCATCATGGGAAGAATAGAACATGCATTGGACTATTTACAGCGAACTAATATACACGTACAGCTCGAACTCGAACGCCCTCGGTTTCCCACAACTGAAGAGGTCCCGTTTAAATTAGGTATGATACAGTTTCCTGACTGCCACTGCTCTGGCCGCTGTTAAAACAGGCGACAAGCAGAACACCTCTCTGTATATCTTCATCTGACATCACAAAGTAAAAAGCTACAGACAAAAAGCCTATAACCTTTCCAAAGTATACTAATAACCTGACTATTAATGTTATTCCACCTCATTTTGACTCCAAATATGGAGTTTCTGGAAAATAATGATCCCAAGCTTGATTATTATTTTTTTCCGTTTCAGTAGATTTGTCTTAATTTCCACATGTGTGCATTAAAAAAAAGCTGTTCTAACAGATTTATTTGATTTTTTTTTTGTTTTATTTTATTGAACAAGGTGAAAGATGTTTTGGCCTTGAAAGACAAAAACGAACCCACTCGACCGACAAATCTGAGCTGGACCGAGCGCTGCATCCAAACCAGTATATACAACTTGTGCTAGAAAGTCTATACATCCTCGCCGGCTTTAAAAACGTCGTTTTCTCTCCTCATTCGTCACTCACTACCGGGCAGAAAAGGAGAAAGAAAAAAAAAAATTATACAGTAATGTAATTTATGACAGTCTGGCTGCACCGGAAGCACGCCCACGCTCTCCAAATTCACCACGCGCAACACCCATAGTAGGCAAAAGATATAAAGTGCACCCTTAGTTCAGAATGTAAGACGCATTCTTATAGCAGAACTGGCTGATTAAAAAAAATGAAGATAATAAAGCAGAAGAGGGGAAAATGGTTACCAGGAGTCAGCGGGGGGCGGGGAGGCATTTGCTTGCTTGTAGCCATTGAGCACTAACCCGTCACTAGTTAAGAGGGACAGAACCAAACTTCAATAGTCACTAATTATATTAATTTCAGTATCTTCCTATTATTTACTTATTATTGATCAGGTCAGGCAAAACCGTTTTACTGCAATCAAAGCTAAAAGTTTCTGTAATATAAAAACTAGAGCCACTATCATATATTCAATATTTTTCAGCAATTATACTGCAGTCGAATAGCTCTACGGACAGGGGGTCTATGATGACCTGGTAGAAAGTCTGGGTTTCACCACGTTAAAATATATGACTATGATTAATCGTGTCAAAAACGTTTCCTGCATATGACATACATCCTGCACAGCAGCTGAACTGGAAAAACCAGCCTAATCTGTTAGGAGGAAACATTTAAATGAATTAAAAAAAAAGCTGTAATACCCTGGTGGCGTAGGTGTGTGCACCTTTGGACAAATGCTTTCTTGGCGTCATTGCTTCAGTTTCAGCATTTGGGGTCATTGAGCTCACACCTGCAGTCAATTATAGTGAATCTGTTTCACTTAAGCCGGTAGGATTTTCCCCAACATTTGCATCTTTCTGCTAAAGCTATATAAAGAGGTTAAAAGGGATCTCATAGAGCAAAAGGTAGTCATACCCCTGGCAGATTTAGATTTAAAATACCTTTCATTTAACCAAGAGGTTTATTTCCCGAAATGGAAATGAGGCTGGTATTCCTTTAAAGATGACAAAGTGGGTATCTGCCAGGGTTATGAAAGGAATTTCCTATAAGTACTGGTTGTTTTTTACATCTGGTCAGGTGTAGGGATTCTTCCAAAAAAGCCTTCAAGCCTGGGTAAAATCTCTCAAAACCTTTTAGGGTATTATGTAATGGTCTAATCAAACAATGTCCAACTTTTGGGCCATAATTTTTGCTGTTGGGGTCGCCTCTCTTTTAGATGGAAAAGGGGATTTTTCTGTGAAGGTTAATAAAAAAAAAAAAATGAATCGTTCCGAAATCCAGACAACTTTTACCCATAAATCTTCAGGTGTGAGAATTTTTGATTTTCATTACCACGGTGAGTCCAAACATACATCCACGTCAACAAAAAAAAGAGTTTGTTGACCAGAAGTAAATAAAACTATACTATGGCCTAGTCATAAACCAGAACAGAAAATCTGTGGGGTTGCCTGAAGAGAATCTGGGAACTTTTAGAATGACTGGAATCTGGACCACAATTTAAAAAAAAGACGCATCAACAAAGTATTATTTTAAGGGTGTTCACACATATACAACCAGGTCATTGTGCCTTTTCATTTTCAGAAAATTTCCCCAAAAGAAAGATTTTGTTATTAAGCTGAATTATGCAAGATGTGACTATGAAGGTTGGGATGTTTTAAAATGAGCTAATTTTTAACGCCCCAATAACCAGGTATTTAACAGGACTGTTGACACCTTTCTCTACCCTTTGTAAGATAAATTATGCTAAATAGAAATTAAAATGTGGATTTTCTTTTAACCATAAATGTTTTTTAGAAAGATTAAGTCCACACATATGTTGCAGCCTTTGACAGTTTTTTGATCATCTGATTTAATCTACTTACTAAATAACAATAATAAGTTATATTTTGGAAAATATTGCAAATCCTTTTATTTTTCTCCACCTTTGAATAAAAACAAAAAAAACGTTTCAGGAGAAACACTGTCTAAGTCTGATCATTTTAGGATCTTTTGCAGATTATTTAAATAATCTAAATACTTTCCAATTGAATGCAGTTGCTTGCATCTCGCAAAACCAAATGTTTAGTTTTTTATTTTTTTATTTTGATGAAAACATATCAAAGCTTGCCTGTCCCTCATTTATCAACTTTGCCTAATTCTCCTCTTCCACATGACTAGCAGTCTGACACAGTAGCAGGGCTAATGAAATTAAATTAAAAATGCAAACTATTCTTTGTTTTGTTTTCTATGTACAATATATAACTTAATTATAAATATTGTCATTTTTCTCTAAGTACTGAGTCGTAGAGCCTTTTGATTTCTCGGAGCAATGTACAGTATTGAACAGATAATATTGTAGTACATAGAATAGAGCCTACACAGCAACCTTGGTTAAGAGCACACTTTGAAGGAACCGAAGATGAGCAGAGAGTCCACGAGCAGAGTCTGATGAGGAGCACGGTCCCTCTTGTGGTCGCTTGGTGCCTCTCTATGCCTTGGAAGTGCACCGGTTGAAGAATGAGATGAGACCTCAGAAGCTTTGTATTGTTCAGCCTGTCTGTGTGCAGATTATGATGATGAAATGATCGTTTAGGGTTCAGTCATGGTTCTTTTCATATCGGACTGCGTCTAAAAGCCTAAACATGGTTCTCATCTCTTTGACAGGAGTTGTCTCTTACGAGTTCTTTTGCATGAGTTTGTCCATGACACATACACAGATCACATTAGTTATTTTTTTTTGTTGTTGTCGTTTTTTTCTTTTTTAAATGAATATTATTCCACCCTCTCTTCAACTGACGCACCGAGTCCAAACCGTCCACTCACACGTTCGACTCCACAAATGGTCTCTTTGGTTTGATGGGGGAACTGGGGCCCTGGGTCCGGGAGTCACGCGACAGCTGGCGGTACATGTTGTCCTGGTAGGCCTGTGCCACTGGCAGAGTCCTCGCCACCTTGACGTCGGGGTAGGTAGGCACCTGGCTGACCCGTTCCAGAATATCACCGCTGCCACGGGAGCCGTTGGCCAGCTTTCCCAGTGAGGAGGGCTGGTTCTGGGAGTAATAGTCCTCCTCCAAAAGGTGTCCGTTTTGGGCATTGTTGGTCTTGTTGTAGTAGGCGATGTTGCCCAGAGATGCTGGGGGACTGTAGGTGGAGCCCTGTTGGACTAGCTGCCCAGGGGAGGTCGGGCTGATAGCAGAATCCATGGAGGTCATGGGCCTGGACCGCCCAGGCTGATGCAGGTACTGTTGAGTCCGAGCTGTCTTGTCTATGATCCCCATGAAAGGCGTATTCCTGGAGCGGGTGGTTTCACCCTGATACAGGCCGCCGCTCTGGGAGGGAGAGATCGGGGAGATGTCGTCACAGGTACGCTCATATGTTGTTTGCAAGGGTATCTCCATCTGCTGAATGGACGCGGAGGGCCTAAAGCCCTGGGCTAAGTTGGAAGTGGATCCAGCTGAGATGTTGTTGCTAGAGGGGGAGAATCGCAGGCCTACGCTCTGAGAATGGATGAGAGGCCTGGGGGTGGGCACGTGCTGTTTCATCTCAGTAGTATTGGCACTCACGGGACGTCTCACCATGTGGGGGTTCTCAGGAGAGCCCAGCTGACAGGGAGGCATGGCGTTGGCACGCTCCAGTATGTGTTCAGAGACTGGGTAGTAGGCGGCAGACTGGCTTCGGCTTATCTGAGGTGTCTGGCTGTAACGGATGCCCCCCGGGCCCCCGCTGCTGGCGCGGTAGGCAGAGGAGGGGCGCTGGGGTAGCTCGTCTTTCAACAGGTTCGACTCCATGACCCCTCCTCGGCCGCCGTGCTGACAGAGGGCCCCAGAGCTGAGGCTGGGCTGGACCTGGGGCATGGACCGTCCATCTAGGGACGGCTGGTACACCAGGCGACTCTCCACGTCCACTGAGCCCCCCTGATAGCGACCACCAATGGAGTGGCCCATCGGACCGCTAAAGCTGTTGCCCAACATATTGGGCTGGTTTGTTCGGACGATTTGGGCAATAGAGGGTTGGAGGCGAAGGCCTTGGGCTTGGTGATGCTGAGAAGACAGAGACTGCTGCGAGGTCAGCTGGAATGAACGCTGGCTGCTCATCTTGGAGAGGGGGGATTTTGGTCGGCCAGGGAGCTGCTCTGTTTGGTAGCGCACAGGAGACCCAGACTGGGACCTGTATAAGCAAACGCTTTCTAACGGTGGACTAGCTCTGTACTGAGCGGCTCGACGTAAAGGGGACGGCGGAGGGCTCTGGTGATCCATCCCCTGACCCCCACTGCCCATAGGAGGTGGGCTGAAGCGGTAGGACTGTTGGTGCACCGGGGAAGTGTGAGGGGGGCTGTGTCGGTAGTGGGAGTTTTGATGTGTCGGAGAGAGGGAGGGCGATGGGGGCTGGTATGAGCCTCGAGTTGGGGAGGACATGGAGGAAGAGGTGGGGAGGTATTCATAAGGCTGGCCCATGGGTGACCCCCCAGTTAAATAAATCTGATCTGGGTGTGTGGGGGAGAGGGGTGGGCTCTGTATGATAGGAAGACTGGATGGATTGGTGAGAGAGTCAGGAGGTGGCAGCGCCAAAGACATGGCCTCCAGCTCCTGCTCCAGGTAGTCCTCGTCTTCAAACAGGTCCTGGACGGGCTCCATGTCCTCCAGGCGGGGCTCAGGTGGAGGGGGTAGAGGCATGGATAGGGACAAGGACTCCTCCTCCTCTGGGGGAGGTGTTGGGGGAGGGGATGGTGGAGGCTCCATCTCAAGGTCCTGCTGCTGGGGTTCTTCCTGGTTGAGCTGATGACATTCCTCCTCCACCCTCTGGAGTAGTCGCTGGATTTCTCTGTTATTGGGACATAGTTTGATGGCTTCATTCAGGTCCTCTAAGGCTTCAGGAAATTGTCTGGAAAGAGGCAAAATGTAATTATTTCAGAGAAAAGGTAGGCAACACAAACACTGAAACGCATAAATCAAAAATAAATCTTGAGTTAATGGGAAAAAAAGGCGATTGCTGATTATTTTCGCCTCGTCTCCATTTCGTACCCACCAGGGATACATTTTTGGTAATCAATAATTTCAAGAAGATTTCAATTAGAAACAACAGGCACAAAGGAATTAGAATCAAATGGAACAAAAAAATTAACAAAGCCTAAGACAGTCTTACAAAGTTAACAAGCTGCAGTGGAAGTAAATTATACCTAAGATCAAAGTAATCAGATCTCAGGTATAACAATTCGGGGCTTCTTTAGTTGGCAGTGGAGGTGGAATTAATTTACGTGCATATGTAGCTACTGCTACAAGATAATTTACCAGGGTTTAAGCTCATGGGTATGAAATACTTCATTTAAAGGTACAAAACTAAAATAGAAGTGACAAAATGGCTATGCATAGGTAAGAAACGAGTGTATGAACTGGAAAAGGACTAAGAAAAGCAGTGGAGAGTTAAAGCAGGCGGGCCCTTGATCTTCAGAAAGATAAAAGGACATACCTGCTGCTACGTTTGGCGCGGGCTCTGGAATAATAAGCCTCATATGATTTTGGTTTCAGTTCAAGTGCCTTGGTAGCAAATTCCTCAGCCATCCCAAAGTCCTGCAAAGATTGAAATGCATAAAAACTGGGACGCAATCGCATTAAAAACATCCTGAAATGTGTAAAGTAATTTTGACGCTGTTCTATGAGTCATCTGAGCGGATCGTTCGCCGACTTACGTTCATTTTCCTCCGACATCGGGACAGGTTGAGGAACAGCGATACTTTGAGTTCCCTGAATGTCTTGAGGTCCTCACTAAAGCCTTCACGTGGAAACTTTTTGAGAGCATACTGGTAACGTTGAGTAGCCTCCTTCACCTTCCCCTTCTGTTGGAGGAAAAAAAAACACAAATACGGCTGTTTTGAACTTTTATCAACACAGTATCTTGTTGTGTGTGTGTGTCGTCAGAGCAGCTTAGTGAACAGAATTGTGGGTGTTGTTGTCTTCTGGTGTCCGGTCAGATTTGCTCGACAAAATGAGGAATATGACGTATTATCGATTTAAAGACATCGTGATGAACTTGAATATCATCACAAAGATGATTTACTTTTTGTAAATCAATTTAAAGAGTCAAACTCATCACATAAATTCATTAATCAGAGTGGTTCTATTTGTCGTCATGATCATGGCTTACAGCCAGTGTTGTAGTCAAGTCATTATGCCTCGAGTCCGAGTCCAGGTTCGAGTCTCCAGTGTTCAAGTCCGAGTCAAGTCCAAGTCATAAAAAAAAATCCGAGTCAAGTCCACTACTCATCCGAGTCAAGTCCGAGTCGAGTCACTATTGATCCAAGTCGAATCCTTATTGATCAAGTCGAGTCCAAGTTCCGCACTAAAGTAAGCATAGCCTACATGTTATTAAACAAAAAAAAATCCACACTCCACCACATTGCACTAATAGATATTAAAATCATACACCAAATAATATTCTAATGACATATTAAAATTATAGCCTAATGATATAAAAAAAGTTGAGTCTTTTTCTCAATTTCCGAGTCAGAATGATCTGAATGTAGGAGTCCGAGTCCAAGTTCGAGTCATCAGTCCTCAAGTCCAAGTCAAGTCACGAGTCTCTAAATTTAGCTAATGACTCGGATTCGAGTTCGAGTCTCGGACTCGAGTCCTACAACACTGCTTACATCTACTGAAAACTCAAAATCCAGTTTCTCAGGATATTTTATTATTGCATAAGGCCAATACAAAAATTATTTTAAATACATAAATGTGATGAAATGGTCATGGGGAAGACTGCTGACTGTCCAGAAGGCATTTGTTGATGCCACCAACTAGGAGGTTAAGCCACAAAAGTCCATTGTAAAAGAAGCTGCTGGACTCAGAGCTTCAGGAGCCACCACGCACAGAGGTATCCTGGACATGGCGCTGCAACTGTCGCATTCTTTCTGCCAAGCCACTCCTGAACCAGTCCTCTTTTCACATAAAAATAAATGTAGCATTTAATTTGTCAACAAGCTTTATGGAGATGCTGGTTCTATTTTACAGCAGGGCCTGGCACCTGGCCACATTGCCAACAGTGCAAGTGCCTGCTTTAATGACCAGGACAAAGATGTGCTTGACCTAAAACGCACAGAAAACACAGAGTATTGTCATGAGAAGACGAAAGACATCACACCCCGGCAATGCAGACGAGCTGAAGGCCACGATTAAGGCAATCTGAGCTTCCTGAGCACCTCGGCACAGCCACAGGCTAAAGGCCTCCATAGATACTGTACTTTTACAACGCTCACACTTCTGTATTAAATATTCAAATGGTATGAGAAACTGAATTTTGTGTTTTTAATCAGCTCTCTGTCTGTCTACACGTTTTGAACTGAACTACTGAAACAAATAACTTTCTTTTTGATTCACATTTACAGAGATACACCCGATAAACATTTGAATCCCAGGATGAAACATCCCCATGAGGGTGAAACTTCCCGTCCTCTAACCTTATAGAAGCTGTCCCCTTCCTCGATGAGTTTGCTGAGTAAGATGATCATGATGTCGGGTTTGGAGGTTGCCATGGCCCACGTGGCTGGACCTGCACAACACAGGAGGGAGAGGATGAAAACGAAAACACAGTGAGTAGGGCACGCAGTAAGGTCCGATTCAAGAGGGCGTTGGAGGGAGGAAGGAAAGTTTAACTTGGAGACACACAGTACACACACACCCACACACGACAGTAAGACCACAGGAATCAGGACAACAGTCAAAAATGGGGGATGGGAGAGAGAAACGGGCAATCAAGTGCAGAGGAAAGATAAAAAAATATCTGAATCTAAAACCTCGATGCGAACTCGCTTTGGGGCTTCAGGCCTCAGTCAAAAACTGTTTGCAAATGGTTCATTTTCCATCTAGAAAATAGCTGCTGAAAACAGCCTTAAAAGTAGCCCAATCAGAATTGGTTTTAAAGATCTCTAGTCACACGATGCGTCGAACAGCTGCAAACAGAATATGGCTCAGGCAAAAAATTTTAACGAAATAAATGAAATCATGACTTGAAAAAAACTGTATTCTGTGTTTTCGGCTACAACAAAAGAGATCTGTGAGGGGGGGCAGACGTGTTTCACAGCACCGTAAGCAAATGCTGATTTCCACATAAAATATATAAATAAATAAATAAAAATAAACCCAGCAGACTCATTTGTTGTTAGAAATAAAACTAGTGTGTGCGTGCTGCATCTGTGCAAAAGCGGTTTTTGACACCTGTACACACACACACCGAGGGATGAAAACTATGTGGGACGTAGACATGGTGCATGGTGAACAGAACGAGGCAAGCAGGGGTGATCTGAGGAGGGTTCTGTAGGCGCCAACTGTCCACTGAGCTGCAGGTCGAAGGAGAAATGCTGCTGAAACGGCCTGGCTGAGGAAACAACCGAAGGATGACCGTGGGTTACCACTGCAGTCCACAAACACATGCACGATGAAGGGGAAAAAAAAAAATCACTTCCACATAAGCAGTAATAAGTGGTTCTGTCATGCATTTGCGGGATGAGAGGGTATCTTGGTATGACGTCGCAGGCCGGAGGCCGGGCATGCTCAATCGAACCGCTTTGGCGTTAGCATCTACCTCTAGACAATCCCGAGCGCGCCACTGTCACTGCTAATACCTTAGCATGTTATTATTTGTCAGTGTGTGAAGGTATTGGGTAGCTAAGCTCGCCTGCTGACACTTAGGACCACACAGACAACACAGAGAGAGGAGATAGAGCTGTCAAAATGCCTGGTAGGGTGAGAGGTCGACAGCCTTGGCTTTACCTCGGGGCCGGCTGGGCAGCGTCTGACATCCTGGTGCCGGGGGGAAAGAGGTGAGGAGTGGAGGCAAGAGTGATGCGGTGGAGGGTGAGTGGGTGGGGAGCGGGATCGCCGGAGAAAAACAGTGGCGTGGGAGTGCAAAAAAGAGTAAGAGGAAAGAGAAATAGCAGGTGGGTGAAAGAGAAGGAGAGGTGATGGTGGTTGGATGTGGTGGAGGAGAGGTGAGAAAAGGAACACAAGCAGCAGTGAGAAGCGAAGGAGGTAAGTGCCTCGGCAAAAAAAAAAAAAAGAAGAAGAAAAAAAAACAGATACTGAAAAGAAACACCGCAGGCGCTAATAACAACCTGTCTCTGAGTAACTGCAGAGGAATGGCGAACGAGGATGTGATTGAGAGAGAAAAGAGCGACAGAGACAAACAGAGGCACTGAGAGAAAATGATAGAAAAAGCACAGGCCAAAAAAAACAAAAAAAAAAACAGTGGTACAGTTGGATAGCGAAGAGAAAGACACATCGGAGCTCTAAATAGCCGAAAAGAGGCATCAGAAAGGGGGTGCAGATGAAATACTGCGGCAGAGAGGGGTTTCTACTAGATGGAGACAAAAACCTGAGTCCATGGCTTAATGCCATATAATACAGCAAAGAGAAAGAAGCCAGTAGAGGAAAAACAGGAGCATTCACCCTTTCATGCAACTCGTTCTCCAAGCTGCACTGCAGGATCGATTTGACCAAGATGCCGCTTTACGTTTTTTTTTTTCAGACCCCTTGAACTCTTTTCATGTTTTCTCCAATTTGTTAGCTCAACAGGATTTTAGTTGGACTTTATGTGAAAGACCAACAATCTTGCAGTGGACGGAAAAACGATACATGGCTTTAAAAATGTTTTTTACAAGCCAAAATGCTAAGTGTGTGTCCTGCTTTTATTCAGTGCACTTTTCTCTGACACCACTAAATAAAAATCAAGACTTTGAGCAGTGTCCTCTTTAGCCAGCACTTTGTAGAACCTACTTCCGCTGCATTTGCAGCTGCAAGACTGTTGGCGTAGGTCTCGACATCCAGAGCAACAGCATCAAAACAGCTCAAGCTGCAACCGTTTGGATGGAGAGCATCAGGGAAAAGCGCACTTTGAAGTCTTCCCACAGATTTTCAACTGGATTCAGGTCTGGACTTTGACTAGGCCATTCTAATAAACTAACCATTCCATTGTAGCCCTGACTGCAGTCCCGCTGACCCTCCACCTTGATATCAGAGCCCTCGGACTCTGATACGAACTTGCCCGCTCTAATGTGTGTATGTGGTAAACACACACACACACACAGTATTAGTAAATACTAAGTCTGATGTGTTTGTGTGTCATGTAATTTGTGTGTATCCTAAGCCAGTGTCTGCCTTAAAGGTCATTTCACCACGGTAAAACATGGTGACAGTAAAAGATTCCTGATTCTTGATAGTATCAAGCACCTAACAGGTTTTTTTTCCATGACTGTCTTGTATTTAACTGCATCCGTTTTCCCATCCACTCTGGCCAGTCTTCCTGTCTTTCATCACCGGGGAAAGCATCTGTGAGGATGCTTTCCCCGGTGATGGAAAGCATCCTCACAGCATCATGGTGCCACCCTGATATTACACCACGGAGACGGTGTGTTCAAATCAATGTGAAGTGTCACTCAGCGTTTTGCATGCGAGTTCAATTTTTATACCGTCTGACCAAACCACCTCCTTCCACTTTACTCCGTGCACTGCTTTGAGTTGTTCTATCAAATCAAACCCATTGAGGTTTGTCTTGTAATGTGACATAACGTTGAAAGGTGCGAGGCCCGTGGCTACATCTCGATGCGCTGTATCTTATTTTAAAGCATTTCGTTTACAGTATCACACATGCTGCATTCATTGTGAGCTTCACTAAAAGGCTCCTCAGTCCTCCCACACTTTTCTTACCAATCTTGGCTCCTTTCTTGAGCAGGGCGACCACCACCGACGTGTTTCTGCAGCCCACCGCTCGGTCCAGCGGGCGCATGCCGCTGTAGTCCACATGCTCTATCAAGGCCCCGTGGTCGACCAAGAACTGGACCTGGGAAAAAAATAAATATTTCAACATAAATTAGCTCTTCTCGGACGTTGGACAGATAGTATAAAGATTTCATTTTGGAATTTTTGTCTCGCACGCGTACCACATCAGAGTCGCCGTAGAAGGCTGCCAGGTCGAGGGGCGTGCGTCCGTTCTTGTCTGCGTGGTCAGTGGCGGCGCCGCTCTCCACCAGGTAGCGTACGATGGGTAAATGTCCTTTTAGACAGGCCCAGCTCAGCGCAGTCAGACCCTCCTTATCCATCAGAGACAGAGAAGCTCCTGGGAGAAGCAACAGCAGTAGCTACACCTTCAGATTCCTTCGTCCTTATTGTTGTCGTAGATTTTTTTTTTATATAATTGTATACTGCAGTCAAGTGTCACTATGCCATTACTTTCTCAAGCTGATTCACATTAACTAAAAATAACTCACACTGATCTAATCTACTTCTAATGTCAAAGCCAAGCTATTTGTTCATATTGAACTCTGAGTGTAATAGTTTCAAAAACAGAATCTCACCTCACTGATTACTGGGTGCATTCTCTCTGTTTTGGTAATATTTATTTCCTATCTAATCGTTTCTTTTTGCCTTAACCACTTCTCCATATTCTATGCCATTTAAACCATTCAACCTTTACAAAGCTCAACTTATCCAGGAAACATGGCCCCTAACTGCTGCTTTAATAAATTATTTCACTTTTTGATTTATATATGAATTAATATATATATATATATATATATATATATATATATATATATTAGAAAAATTATAAAAACAATTAAACACTACACTAGAATATTACTAAAACTTTTCGCTATTTGTAACTTTGTAACACCTCTTCCACATACTTTCAGCAACAGTCATTTGCATTGTGCTCTGAATAGCTAGGTATGTTTACATGAACATAAGTAATCAGAATAAAGGGTCAATCAGAATGGAAACGTGTCATATACGCTCGGCAATCGGATTATTGTGATCGTATTAAGGCCCATCGGGATGAAATTATGTGCTGAACGAAACGGGTGTTTTATGCTGATTGTTAATCCGAACAGTGTCCATCTAAACCCTTATTCCGATCATGTCAATCAGATTGCAAACTGCCCTGACTGTGCATGCGTGCCCCGTGTCTTTCATCCCATAACGCAGGCAGACCAACAGAATGTGTTGCTGAGCCTGCAGCATTATTAGCGAGTGCAGTAACAATTCAACCGTTCCAATATTGCATTCCATTTGCATCGGAAATTAAAAATAAGAGCTGAGAATGTAGTAAACCTGAGTAAAAAGCACTCCAGTCGGAGATGTCGGGATTCCAAAATTTTAAAAAACAACAACTAAAGGATCCAATATGGGGACGGCCAGGAAAGCTGTTGTTTTGTTTGTGGTACCTCTTACAGACATCCTTTAAAGTTGTACTTTCATATGCAAACATCACTTTTAATTTGTTCAGTTCAGAGTTGAATCCGCTACATTTAAGATGCACTCTTACAACTGCGTCTTGTAAAATAAACACGTTTTATCAAAGCAAACTTTCTCCGACTTTGAGGGGAAAGTCCGACTTTAGATCGGAAGCCGGGATTTCCAAGTTCCGACTTGAAATGGAATGCAACATCAGAACCTGGCACGGGTCCATTCTGGGCTCTCAGAAGACAGAATGAAAACACCCTGTGTTGTACTTTGTACCTTTTTGTGTGTATACGACTGTTCAATAAAGTTTTAACAAGTAAAAGTCGTATATTTCTTCTCTGGCACAGATGGAAGTACAACTTCTGTGGTTTCAAGGGAATTTCAAGGACTCAGCACATATCCGGTTGCTTGTATTTTGAATAAAGCCTATAACTGTACGTCATGATCGGAATAATTGATCTTGTGCCCGTATGAACGATCTATTCAGATAATTTTTTTCTTTTTCAATCCAAACACATTTCAATCCATTTAAGGCCCGTTGTGTATGTAAACATAGCTTCTGGTCCAGGTGTTTTGTATCTTTTTACCCGTTTTATCCTATCACAGGTTAAGTTTTAGGAATTTTTGACAAGTTTTGGATATCAGGGTTACGGTCATCACTCTGAAAGGAAAGCTTTCAGAGTCAGTGGCAACACTCACACTACCTTTTTAAATGTAGAAACCTTTCTCCAGAATCTCTTCTTACTCCCTTAAACGTATCCCGTTTTTATTCACACAACAAAACTTAACCCTTTTTGTCTAGTTTTCAGTAGCTTTAAACGTCTTATGATGACAGTATACAAAAACTAGCATCATCAGCCAAAGTTGTTTCTTTCTTTTTACCATCTTCTAGCTGGTCAAGGTTTACTCAGACATTTTACCTTGAGAGAGTAAAAACTCAACCGTTCCCAGATGTCCCTCTGAGGCGGCCATCATTAGAGGCGTGCGACCCTGCTTGTCGGCCATGTTGGCGTCGGCTCCATGAGTGAGGAGGAGGTCTACAATCTGCAAAAACCAAAATGCGTTAAGTGTTTTAAATATATATTGTCAGCAACACTGTTGGGAGCTCCTTAATAAATATTTTAACTTTCGCCAGATAACTAGGAAAAATAATCATAAAAGAATCGTCAACAATCTGGATTTTTGAGTTTAAGAAATCTCCTAAAAGCAGTTTATTCAAAACCAGGAAAACTTGGCGAACTCTGATCACTGGTAACAGATGGAAGATGGTGTTGTCCCCGACCTGCCAGTGTCCGTGTCTGACGGCGCTGAAGAGTGGAACAATGCCTCGTCTGTTGGGCTGAGCCACGGCGGCGCCCTGCTCCAGCAACAGGCGGCAAACCTCCAGCTTCCCGCGACCAGAAGCCGCCGTCAGAGCTGAAGCCAAACACACACAACCCAATGAGAAACGAGAGAGCAAGGACGGTGTGGTGGTCAGCTAGGGATGTCATTTATTGTTTTACTCAATTCAGCAGATTCAAAAACAGAATATCAATAATAATAAAAAAGTCAAGATAAAAAAGCAGTTAGGTTAGAAATTCATGCATACTTGTTTGATTGTTTCTTTGTGTGCCTTTGGCAGGACGACAAGTCCTTTCTCCTCCATGACCCGACTAAACTGTCTTGCCACCAAAGAATGGTTTTCTACTTTCTGGCTCGAAAATTAATCACCAACTGCATGGGACATGCTCTTGACCTCAAACCCTTATGTCTACCAAAAACATTTAACATCTAATCACTTTCTTCCATTCCAATTTTTCCACCACCAGGAGCAAAACACAGAAGAGCTGTCAAAGAAAACGATCAACGTGGTGCTGCGTGTAGCACCATCGCCTTGCACCGAGAAGATCCTCACATGCCTTTCTACAGGGTCTCCTCATGCAAGCAAAAGTACTCTCTGGGTGCTCCACATTCCTCCCACGGTCCTACCTGAATGTTAGGCTAATTCTATGTGTGTATATTATCCTTAGAAGTAAGCGTTTGTAGGGGTTTGCTTGCCCGGTGTGTCTCTGGCTCGCCCTGGGATAAAATGGGGACAAGTGCAGGGAAGCTCAGATTCCTTGTGACTTTTCCCCAAACTAATTAACGGGCTTTGCTTGTCAACCCTTTCAGTTTTCCTTCCACTCAACCTTCCATCAATCGCCTTGGATCCGGCTTCTCTAGGGTGTCAGCTGGACCGCTGTCAAGATATCTATGTTTTGGGGGGAATTCACAATTATCTTTAACTGAATTTATGCTATACCATTATTCTCTGGAAAAATGATTTCAGGTGTTCATGAGCTGTAGACCATAATAGTATCAGTTAACAAAGACAAGTGCTTAAAATGCACGTGTGCCATTCGTAATGAAGCTATATAGAATCACTAATGTAAATGACCTTTTAAATCACATACATGAATTCATGAATTAAAAAGCAGTTTTATAGTTATGCAACTTACGAGTGTTTATGAAAACATGATTTCTGCATGAGGAAATTATTACTATTATTATTATTTTTAAGACGCATGACTGTGTTTCATAGACTCAGAGTGGTTGCTGCCCTGTTTGAATGACCCTGGATCAGCTTATTCAATCTTGGCTGCAGAAGGCCCTTGATTGGAGGTGCGTAACTGTGTATATTTCCCCGCCTCGCTCTTCCACAGCAGCTGTTGGCCTTCTGATCTCTCACAAATGATAAACGTGCGGCGGAGTGAGTCCCCGTTCCCTCCTCAGCTGACACTTGGGAACAGCCGTTTCCACGCCGCAGCTGGGTGATGAAAGACTGTAATGGGGTTTTACAGCTGCAGGTTACAATGATGCATTACATTTTCTCAGCTCTCCTCCACAGTACAATCAGACTAGTGGTTTGAAAGCTCCCCCCCCCCCATGGAACGACCCCCTCCTTCCCTACCCCTCTCCCGCTCGTGCCCAGACGCCTCTGACTGCACCGTCATCCGGCTCTGACTTTGCAGCGGGCAGCAGACGCACAACAGAGATCGCTTACATCCGCACTGCAGCGCTCTGCCTCGCAGCGACACTCAGCAGCACCCTCTTAAAAAGAGAAACAGTGGACGTCTGGAGAGACTCCAGGATACTCTCCTGCAGGACTTCGCATCAACAAACCTTTCACTATTGATTTTTGCACGTTTTTATGTGTTATTGCTGCTATTGCAGGTATTCCCACCTGTCTCCCCCCACAGGGTGTCAAAGTTATTGATCTGAGCACGCTCCACTTCCTCTTCATCCTTCTCTGGCAGGTCCAGCAGGTAGGAAACAATCTGGAGGAAGAAAACATGAAATAAGACAACCATCAGATGTCCCGCTTTATTTTGACATGATTTTGTTTTTTAAACCGCACAGTATCTCTACTTTTATTTGCAGTCTTTATTTCCCTTTTGTCTTACGGCTTCCTGTCTTACATGTTTGAATATCTTGGATCGCTCATTTAGAGTGAGTTGCAAAAACCTTTTCACATGTTGTTTTCCTACGACCACAAGCATCGATGCATTTTAATTGGGGTTTTTAATGAGATAGACCAACAAAAAGTAGCGTATAATTATGAAGAGGAAGCTTAATGACACACGGCTCTCCTGTATTTAACTCTAACATTCTTGAACTGGAATTTATTTAGAGGCTGCAGACTAAATGTTGCTTAATACAATTCACAGCACATTTTAAAGGTTTCTACTTATTTTTAAAAAAAAGTATTAAAACTTTTTTTATACTTGTATTCAATGTATGCAAACGAAATTTCGTTCTGTACGCACTCTGTGCATACAAAATGACAAATAAAGTTGTCTAAGTCTAAGTCCTTTTCATCCATTTTCATCCATTTTGCAATTACATACTACTAAAGGTTGGAATATCACATAAAATCCCTATAAAAGACACTGAGGATTGTGCACGTAGAGCCAGAAAATATGGACGTGTTAGTGTAAATAGTTTTGCAAAAACCTGTATCAATCTACTCTGCATGCTTTTTGTGTTTTATACAAATTTAAACATGTAATGACATATAGCAAAACAAATGTGAGTGTAAATAAATGGAGTGAAAAACACATTGATGGATCTCTTGGAACCAAATAATCTTCCTTTTTTATTTTAGTATTTTATTTTATTTTTTTTTAATCTTTTTTAACTCAAGTTAAAAATATCATTGCTGACCGTGTTAAAATTCTAAAACTGATAAAATAGGACAAATAAATTAATAGAGTAATTGTTAGTTTCAAGAATTAAAATAGAACAAAGAAAAATTCGCTCTCCAATTTAATGTTTTCTTTTCCTTTTTATTTTGCCAATTATTTCTAACTTTGATAATAGGGTACCCTTTTTAAATATTCCTATTTCATATAATAGATTTTCCTTTTTAATATTTTACAGATAGAGTCTTTCTTTGTGCCATTACAGTGTTTTCTCATTCAGCCTTCGATTGATGAACGATCATCAACTCTCCTGAAGATTCCACATAAAGACGCAAAAAAACAAAGTTCGGGCCAACATTTTAGGAGAACTGCCTCTATAAAATGGACACGGTGAACATCAGAACTGTAGGGGAGTTTTTATAGAGAGTAATGTGAAGCGTCATTGTGATTGGGACTTGAAGCAGACCTGCCGTACCTCTGTGTAGCCCATGCTGGCTGCGGCCACCAGCGCCTGCTGCACTGCCTGGCTCTTGGTGAAGGCCGCCTGCTGTTGCGTCTGTGGGGACTGCTGCGGCTGGGAGCCCATGTTCCAGTCACACTGGATGAGGAATTTCACCACCTCCATGTGGCCCCTCAGGGCCGCGTGAACCAGGGCGCACTGGCCGTTCTTGTCCAGGTGGTCCACCTTTGAACAAAGACACAAACATCAACCCGAAAGTCAAAGTGCGTCCGACCCTCGTCCGTTGTGCGCCTCCCCGTCTCCTCGCCGTCTCCTCCCCGCACCTTCGCTCTCTTGCGGCAAAGTGCCGTGACGATGGCCATGTGTCCGCCGGCGGCGGCGTAGGCGAGCGGCGTGAGGCCATTTTCAGACTGGGCGTCCACGAAGGCACCAAACTCGAGCAGCAGAGCCACCATGTCCATGTAGCCCAAATGGGAGTGGACGCAGAGGATGGGGGCGTTGTTCAGCACCTCCGTGCGGTAGTTTATGTTGGCGCCGCCCAGCATCAGAAGCCGGCTCACCTAAACACGCACACGAAGAGCAAACGGATTTATCTGAGAAACGCTTCCTGAGTGTGATCATTAAATGCCGAGACATGATTTCCGGGATTCGGTACCTTGATGTTGGGAGTGTATAGGTTTCTGAGTGATGAGAGCGCCGCAGAAAGACCCTCCGTGCTGTAGGATATCCACAAACCTTGCAAGATAGACGAGGAGACTCCGACTTTCTTGCTGAGACCCTTGAAGACAGGAATGTAAATATTCATTAGTGCGGCGCTGGACCACAGCTGTGTGGGGGTGTGTGTGTTTGTCTGGGTCGGTTATAATGTTCCACCTTGAAGATATGTGCTTTGAGGATGTGATGGCCCAGCTCGATCGTCTGCTGTCTGTTCAGCTTGCTCTGCAGGCGAGAGAACCAGAAGGCCAGCAGGGTGTGTCCGCTCCTGCGGAGACATGGAGGACACTCTGTCAATGCTTGCAGCTCTCTCTCTTGGGAGGCCGGCTCACTTTAAACGGCTCCGCTGCTGGAGCTGCTTTCACTGACATCACGTCTACGGGGTAAACAAAACGCAGCGACCACAGACCGACGCCTTCAGGTGTCACAGCGTGTTTCACTGCTTTCCAATGCAAACTAAACGTTTTTTTTTTTACAGCGATAAAACAACGTTCAACCAGTTTCATTACGCAGTTAGATTTTAAGGCAAATTTGTTTCAACTTGTTCAAATTGTCTCACTGTCACCACAGATAGGTGCAACTTATCGGGGGCGTTTATTCTGTAGACCAACACAGAGCAGTGTGTTATGGGGCTGTGAAGTGTCAGAAAATGACACTTCACAGCCCGTCAACGTCCGTCAAGTCTTTTATTATGCAGCTCTCTTTACTCTGATGCTCCTTAATTTAAAGTTAATCCAACCAGTAACTTTCAAAAGCAGTAAATTGAGCCCATCGGTGCGTAATTCAACCTCAGCACAGTCGACAGGCCAGGCCTAAGGTTATGGAGAAGTTTAAAGCAGGTTTGGAGCGTTATTCAGAGATGCAGCCAAAAGGACTTTGAATGATGAGCCGTTTGGAGTCGTGGGTCAGGTGAGAGATCTGGCTCTAAACATCCGGCTTTTATGAAAAGGTGGCAAGAAGAAAGCCATTCTGGAATGAACTCCATAAGAAGTCCAATTTTTAGTTTGTCACAATAAAAAAACAAAAAAAAAAACACCATGTGTAGCTGAAAAATAATGCCTTAAAACAGCGGAACATGGTTGGTGGCAGCATCATGCTGTGGGGAATCCTATATTCAGCAGGGACGGGACACTGTACTTAATAGAAGGACTGATGGAACTAAATGTTTAACTTGTTTTGCAAAAAAGTGTAAATTTCTAGATTTACAATGCTGGTGACGACATACCCATAAAAAACTTGCAGCTGTAACGGCAACGAAAGATGATTCAACAAAGTATTAACTTAAGGGGGCTGAAAAGAAATCCACAGAGGACTTTGGGGTTTGTCTAATTTTCTTCATTTTCTGTCCAGATCAATCTTATGTCCTACTTTGTGTGTTGGTCAGTCACATGCAATATCACTGTCTCAAGGCATTATACAGCTCGACGCCACAGGAAATGTTTCAAAAGAGATTTTTTTCATCTGTACAGTGGAACAATTTTGAGTCTGACTTGTTTCCTATATTTTCAGTACAAGCATTCTATTATTTACCATGTTTCTTTTTAATCATCCACTAAATAAATGTACGTTTTTCAGTGTGCGACTGCAATAAAAGCATTAATCAGTTAAAGTTTGTTTGACACGTCTTTGCTAAGGGTGTCAGGACTCTACAGGGTGTCCACTGATCCTGGGTTTTACTGTCCCCTTATCCACCTGCTCTCCCGCTTATCTCCATCTGTTCTCACCTCGGGTCGCAGAGGAACTTCGTCTTTTCTCCCTCTTCCCTCCAGATCAGCCACTCCCTGAAGGAGGGGTGAACAAACATCCTGGTGCCGTCCCTCCTCTTCACGAGGAAGACCGACAGGTTGTCTACGCGTTGCTGGAAGTCTTCCCAGTCCAGGGTGCCCTGCCGCACAAACACAACGCACGTATTGAAGTCGTCACTTTTCAGTCCTCGCAGAAAATTACAAAAATACCGTGCATGGTCTACTTGCACCTTTATGCGTTTCTCAGAAGGATTTTACCCTGTGCTCCTTCTACCACATTAATACTAAGAAACAGTAAAGAGCAAATTCCTGAATAAATACTCCAGTCTCTGGATCCAAAGCTCATCTGAAATGAACTGAGGCGATGTGAAGAACTTTCTTCAAATCATAAATCTGCTTTATAAATCACCTGTGAGCAAAAAGACAATTTTTGCACCCTCTGAGCTGAAAAGAAAAGAGTTCATATGGTTTATTAAAAGTGCGGGAAAAGAAAGCAGCATCTGTAATGTGTGTTTATTGGTGCAGAAAAGTCACTAGATTTAATTATCGGAGCAGAGAGCATCGATATTTAGAGTCATATTCAGCTCCTGGTGCAACATCAGCTACTGTCCAGGTAGCATAATTTGCATGCATCTTGCTTATTTTGGAAAAACTTTTTATGGTTAAAAACAAGTTTTCAGGCGAAAGCTAACATAACACTCCTGGTGCAACTTTTCAAGTGTTTATTTTTCCAAGGTGAAACAAATGCATACACGGCAGCAGGTCCAGGAGGGAGATGCGGCCGTTCTTCTGATTCTTATCTCATTATGTGGGATCCAAAGGTGTTCCCAGGTCAAAATGGGCATATGGTCCCTCCTAAGGTTTCAGAGTCTGCCCAGAGATCTCCTCCAAGATCAGAAAACCTCCAAAGGAGCCATACGTCCCAAACTAGTCCAGCTGAGTCCTCCTGAAGCAGAGGAGCAGCAGCTCTCTGCATCAGATGATGGATCTCCTCATATTATCTCCAAGGCTGAGTTCAGCCACACTATAGAGGAAGTTCTTTCAGCCACATCTATATCTTGTTCTTTTGGTCATGATCCATATCTCACTAACTGAGGCGAGACTTGAACCGTCTCGGCAAATGTATGGTACTAAGATTTCTTTCAAAGGAGCCGTAGTTCAAGTGGCCTTTTTGTAGTATTCAAAAAGGAATGGGTGGAAAGAGAATGGGCGAGACATTGGATCAGTGTAATGAGCGTGAACTAAAACACCTCCATGCCTGAACATTTCTCAAAATAAATCAATAAATCAAATCAAATTAAAAGAAAGGTCAGAGGAAGAAGAGCAATAAGCGCTATGATGGAAATTCTACACATAGTTAAAGTCTTAGAATCGAGATGATTATTAACTGCTTGATTGTTTTAAAGACACTGCGGAAACCCTGATAATACAAAACGCCATGTTGGAAGAAAACCAAGCCCGACAAATCAACATCAGACACCTTGTTCTGCCAAGCACGGCAGTGGAAGACTGGTGATGTGGGCCTGTCTTACAGAGCCAGATGTGAGGCCCTTGTCTCCAAATTAGACAGAAACTCCTCCCCAGCGACGTGAGAAACGGGTTAACTCATAAAAAAAACGTGTGTTTCAATTTATTGCAGCCAACGGACGTTCTCCGAGCTATTGAATCAACGGGACGTGATCAATTTAAACTACACCTTTTGTTATTGAATAATGAAACCTATTCATTTTCACACCCTCGAGGTGTAAAAGTGACCGACACACAGAAAGTCTCCCTACCCAAGGCGATTCAGGCGAATTACCTGCAGCGAGCCGGAGTTGATGGCCTGGTAAATCTGCTCGTCCGTCAACGGATGGAGCGACGCCACGGCCACGTTGAGAAGGGGGAGCGCCCGCTCGAACGACGACTGGGTGGGGAAGCGCATGTTGCACTGCAGCAGGTACACCTCCGCCAGGTTTACTGGAACCACCTGAGGAAGGAGGGGAGAAAAGGACGAGAGCAGACAGTCTGAATGGTAATGCAGATTTCCTTCGGATCCCTTCGACGCCGCATGAATAATGCATCGTGTTTGCACAGCGGCGCCTTTCGCTGCTCCACATGGACTTTCTCGGCGCAAAAAAGGAAAAAAAAAAAAAATGTAAATTTATCACTTGTCACTTCTTTATGGAGTCTGGAGGCACGTCCGAATACATGAAATTAAATGAGTCTGGGGGTGCGAGATAAAATATTTCATTAGGAAATGCACACTGAAACATTTCAAATGCATTATTTATCAAAGGAGGTGTCGGGGCCCCGGCAGTAAAGAAGCAGCTCTTGTTAAACGACAACGCAGGTAAACAATGGAGAAAAAAAAAGAGCCACCCTAGTATTGTCTGGGGTGATTAGTAATTTATTTATTTTGGATTAGGAGGTTTTTAAAGAATATTTAAATCCATAATAAATGAACTACAGCACAGTTTCATTTACTTTTAGTGAATGCTGCACGCGGTACCTTTATGTCTGCACGGCACTTATTAACCGAATTTAAAAACAGAACGTCTTTCTGTCGAGGTATCCTTAAAGTTTTATTCGGGGGGATAAATTTTGATGCAGAGCGCTGGAGGCAGGTCATCAGGTGGTGGATAATTACCTTCATGAGCTGCATATTAAAGCTACAGCTGGTTGAACAGCACCCACTAAACCCCATTTCATTTGTCTTTTTCCATACTTCCATTGTCGGTGTCAAAAATCTGTTGTTTTCTAAGCCAAAGTTTCCAATATTTCTAGAAAAATAAAGTATTTTACTGGTTGCAATTTATTTTTCAGTTTTGGCTCTTTATCTCAGACTTCAATGTTTCAGATCGTCAAATGTCTAAAGATGATACAATTATAACCTGTGTGTAGTTTTTAATTATAACCTGTGTGTAGTTTTTAAATAAAGATTTAATTCACTAAGGGGGAAAAAGCCATCTACACTCACATGGAACAAAGTGGAAAAGTAATTTCCTCCTAAGCCTATTAACATGAGGTGCCACCCCACAACTACCATCTGTGATAGCTGGCACTCAGTCTTTTACATGAGGGATAAAGGTCCAATCTTCTTAATAGAATTGTTTTAAAGGAGCTACATTTAATGGTTTTCAAACCTTTTCAAACCACTCCTAAACCTTGTACTTAAGATTATTGTCCTGTTGCATAACCAAAATGTGTTTGAGCTTGGCCAGGTCCTGAAGCAGCCAAGCATCCCATAACTACCCCACTGCCACCACCAGGTTTGGTTGTCAGAAAGACGTTCTTTTTTCTGAAAAACTGTTGATTTTATGACAGATGTAAGGTGTAAGGGGAAGTTCAAGTTTAAAAGAGTTCAGTTCTGGTCTCGTCAGTCCACAGAATATTGTGGGATAAACTGTGGGAAAAGGGAGATGGACCTTTGTGTTCTTTTCGATGACAAAAAAAGGAGGAGAAACAGAGGAAATCTACAGTCTTACATAATTTTCAGTAGGGCTGTGCATAAAAATCGATACAAAGATTAATATCGATGTTTTTAAAAATGATTTAATATCGATATTCTGGCTTTCAATATAGATATACCTCCCAACCACTAGGGGGCGTCATTACAGCGCGGCATTACTGTTCACAGCGAGGACGTGCGAGTGAATCAAATTTGCGGAATGGCCGTCAGGATTTTAGAATCGCCTTCACCCCTAAAATCAGACGTTTGGACGCACTTTTGGTTTCTGTGACACATTGAACAAAATGCACTTTATTTTCCTGTTAATATATCAGTGTTCAATAAATTGAACATAAATATAATATTATGCTGGTTTTGTTGATTGAATGACATTGAGCATTAATTTGAAAGTAATAAATATCTATATTGGAGTCAAATCAAATCAAGCTAAGCTATATCGAGAATCGTATTGTATCGTGAGCTATGTGTCGAGAATCGTATCGAATCGGCTCATCCTAGATGACACCCAGCCCTAGTTTCCAGTAGTTTGTTTTTTTTTTCAGACTGTGCAGGAACCCTGGATTTAAAGAGGTCAAATACGCTAAGCTTAAAAAAATCCAGATTGCTGTAAAAACAAAGCCAGAACCACCCACCTTATAGCTGGAGCTTTTGAGAACAAGGTAGCCCTTCTCAATGAGGTCGAAGGTGAGCTTGAGGTACAGGTAGGACCCCTGGCTCAGGGCCTTCAGGTGGCCGCTGAGCTTGCCGAAGGTGGTGTTGTCCATCTTGCCGTTGAGCGAGATGTTGTTCTGGATCTCGGGGCTGCTGTGGATGCGGTGCAGGATGTAGCCCTGCAGGTCCTGGTCTATGGCGTCGTTCTCCTCCAGGCTGTCCAGGGAGATGCGGTGAAATGGCAGCGCGTTGGTGATCTCCTGCATGCAACACGTTCGAGACATTTAACGGAAGATTTCATGTAAAAAAAAAAAAAAAGGAAACAAAAAATTGTCAAGAAATGCTACAACTTCCATGTCCCTGTGGCGACATGTTTAGAATATCTGCATATTCAAGGCGAACGTGAGTCAAATCTTATATCTATTCAGAAATAAAGGAGAAACAAATTCCCCAACGACTGCAATGACATGAAAGCTGTCCGTCCTCTCACATGTAACGTCGTCCTGACCGTCACCACCAGTTTGAGCCAGGGGGGGAACTTGTGAATGGTTTTGGTGAGGAAGGACACGACGGTGTCCCCATAGTCCGGCTTGTGGAACTCAGCCTCGTTGAGGCCGTCGATGAGGATGATGAGGTCCTCCTCGGAGTTGATTTTCCTCTCTGAAAAGAGGTCAGCGTGGGGGAAACATTTTAGTAAAATTGTTAAATAGATTATTGCAACAGTTTTTAAGATTCTGCCGTTTAATGACGTGTTTATTGGGCTAAAGATGGACATCTCAGAGTCGATTGTAAACAAAATGTTTTACGTCACCGAAACAAATCAGGCACTGCGAGGGTCTTGAGTAGAAAAAGTTATTTTAATCCTAAGAATTTAAAGTTAGCTGTGTTTTACTGAGAAAACAAAGAAGGTATTACAACACATAAGCAAATGCATTAAATAAATCAGGAAGATTAGAGAAGGTGTTGGGTGTCAACAACTTTTACAAGCTAAAGAGGAATTATTTCCTACAACAAAAAGAAAAAAAAAGGGCTGCAAAATGTCCCTAAAATAAAACACTGCTTATATTATGTTACATGTACAGTGCTTTGCAAAAGTATTCCTACATATGGCACTACTTTTGCATTTGCAACCACAAACAGCAAGATATTTATCAGGATTACATGCGATAAACGTTACAGGCATTTGTATGCAGCCCCTCAGAGCAAATACTCTTGTAGGTCGAGCTTTTTTTTTTGTAATTACAGCTTCAAATCTATTTGGGCTTCCTGGCTCCTCCAGGTTTGCACACGTTGAGACTAACATGTTTTTGGCAAAACAACTCATCTTGCAACGGAAAAGTTATCAGTTCGACTCCAGCTTCCTCCTCTTCCACATGCCGATGTGCCCCTGGGCAAGGATCCTCAACCTCATCTTCATGTGTGTCAAAGTGCGCGGGTTTGTGAGTGAGATTGGGTGAATGTGGCTCTGGTGCAAAGGGCTTTGAGTGGTTGGTATGATTAGATAAGAGCTATAAAAATTCAGTCCATTTGTAGATTCGATTCATTTCGCACCGAAGTAAAGGGGGAGATAGATGTTACTTGACATAAATCAAACAGGCCTGCTTTCGTTTTTACACATATTCATGTAAAAAGAACCAAACGTTACTTAATTTAAAACAAAAAAAAATAATAATTACGGCTCCATCAAAGAGAACACGCTTGCTGGCTATTTAACTGTAACGTATTGCAGTTCATTAAAATCAAAAAAGCTTTGATATACTTTAGTTGAGTGCTTAAGTTTCATTACGTACACACCATGCTGTGCTTACCAATACTTACCACTAACCCCCCCCCCCCATATTGCTTTTATGAGCCACCATATTTTTTGTTACAACAAAAGAGAATGACAAGATTTATTCCCTGTAAGGGCCGTTTAACAAATAAAAGCGACCAAAAAGGCCAATTTCTCAAGTTCTTAAATCCAGATCACGCTGTGTGAGCATATAGTCACTGTTTATATACTTTTATTAGGATTTCCCACCTTTGTAAAGTGCATCCAGGGGCTCCAGGACCCCCCTCCTGAAGGAAGCCAGGGGGTCCTGGACGCAGGAGCGCAGACTCAGGACGCTCTGCAGGTGTGGCTCCCTCAGCAGCTGCTCCCTGTAGGCGACCAGGTGGGGCGAGCGGCACAACAAGGCGGCCACGTTGTGCACGAACTCCGGCACCAAGCAGGTGTAGGCGTTATCTGCCTGGCAGTAGTGGTAGGCCACCACCTGGGGGCGACAAAGAGGGGCGGGGGGCAGAAAATTGCAGGTCACTTACGAAACCTATCAAAGATCAATGCTGGAGAGGACGCCGCCTTGAGAATTAACTCTGTTTTTTTTTTGTTTTGTTTTTTAAAGTGGGGTGAGCGCAGAGTCCGTTTCATTTTTTTTTTTTGTCCTGTATCTACAAACTCTACGTGTCATTTGGGATGGATTCAACTTCATGCCGGATGATTGCGGGCATAATGAAACATAATGCTTGTTGTTTCAACTGTAAGGCTTGGGCCATTAATAATTCATGTCTGCAGGCTGATTCCCAGTCAGCTCACGCATGTGCGAGCTGACTGTGGCACGACGGAGTCAAGTGTTAAACCGTCACATTTCGCAGCTACGTACTGGAAACATGATCAGATGAAAGGGTGAATGAACTCAGAGATATCTTTTAATTTTTTTTTTTTTGCAAGGATGTAAAGCAGGGCTGATAGCGGAGCTCTGAGAGGTTCTCAGACAAAACAACGGCTGCAGGTGTGACAGAGAGTTTGCATTTTTAGAGGAAGTCACAGCGATCAGAGGGCAGAAAGATTTGGGGGTTGGGGGGGGGGGGGACCTCATCAAATGAAATGCTAATTTTTTGTCACAGTGGAATAAAGGCCTTTAAAACAAAAGGGGTGAAAAAGGGAGTGAGCTCAATTATTAATGCCAAGAGTTAACAAGATCTAATAGCTTGGCTGGGAAATGGCTTTCTTGAGATATAAATATTTTATAAGGCTCCCTGGCAAAGTTGTTTTTTCTTTTTTAAACACATCTGCATAATACATCAGGCTAGGACCGGGGATGCAGATGGCCGAGCAGCAGGGAAATGTGGGGGATCAAGGTGCAAACGCAGACTGGAGGAACAACAGGAGAGGCGGTGGAGGCGGTGGGGGGGGGGGGGTTCACACTTTATATTTAGGTGTCCATTCAAGACTGAAAAGAGGACGGTCGGGACACCAAAGAGCTGCGGCAAAAGTGTTCAGAGCAGATTATTCACTTTTCCGTGTCGCCTTTTCTAGCTACATCGCCAATCACAGGGATTCAACAGGTTTTCGGTTAATGTGGATGCATGTATTTCAACCATGAAATTCACATCAAAATTAATTACAGCAAGTTTCATACCACCACTGCATGTAATACAGTACGTCTGAAAACTAATCTAGTTCTTCAAATGTATTTTCCTAAGTTCAGATTTTCATGTTCAGATAAATTAAAAATTTTTACAAATACAAGATGTGCCCCATAAACAGCTTTTACTTTTGCTATACATAAAATAAATAGAAAGATGCTGAAAGCAAACTCCATGCATTTTATTGATGAAGCCTGCTCTCAGTGTCTCGCTGATTAAAATGATTACAAAAACAGAAGAGGAGCAACAATAATCATGTATGTTTTATAATTGATTTTTTTACTTATTTGTTTTATTTTAGGCAATATTGGCCTTTATTTGGCAGCAGGCTACCAGGAAATGGGTTGAGAGAAGGGTGGAAGACATGCGGCAAAGGTCCACGGTACGGGACTTGGACCCGGGACGGCCGCGTCGGGGACTGAGGCCTCCGAACATGAGCCACCACAGAACCCGAGGCTTTTTTTGTTCATTCTGCAAAACTTTGCAGTAAAAATAACAGAGAGAGGAGGTATCTAAGTAACTTAATGTGAGCACCTGAAGGTGATATCATGGTTTTCAGTTCTTCCTTTTAATGTTGAAATCATTTAATTGTGGTCTATATGAAGTGGAACATTAATGCTTTGGTCTGAATTCCTCGTCAATATTTCCCCTTTTTACCCCTGGGTTTACCCTTGGGTAAAAAGGGGGAATATTGAGGTCTATCCTAGACCACTCCACTCCACCCTGATCGGCAATCTTTGTAGGATGTTGGGGGACGGTGTAATGAACATTTTGACTCATCCAATTGCACTTCCGTATCCTTCAGCTTGGACTACAAAATGGCTCAGAGAAATAAAAATGGCAGATTCGCGAGACTGCTAAGCTGGAAGTCCATGACCTTGTTTAGCAATTCTGCAGCAAATACTGTGACGTAATTATTCCAAAAACGTAATAGAAAAGGGAGAAAACTGAACAGCTTGACAACCATGACCCAAAATTAATAGAAAGACAATTACAAAGTTCCTGGACAGACTACATTCAAATTTTCAGCATTCCTAGTGACTCCAAGTACACAACAAAATAAGCGTTAAAAAACATTAAACAAATTAAGGATGAAATTACTATTAAATTTCTAAAGCAAAAGAAAAAAACTCCACAAATTGCATTCGTAAAACCATTCAACATGAAAAGCAGTTAAAAAAGAGTAAAATACTTTACATTTGACAGGAAGTGTGTGTCTGAATAATGGAGCGTTTGGTTTTTTTTGTACCTGTGACGCCAGCCTTCTCATGGATTCTTCCTGACGTCGCCTCATCTCAGGAGTTCCAGGACAGCTGCCTCCTCCCAGGGTGCCGTGCGTGGGCTGGGGCTGCGTGAGAGGGAGCCCCTCTCCATCTGGACACAAGACAGCAAGAACAAGCTAAGGGCCAGCTGAGAAAACATTAATCATCTTTTTTAACAAACAGTAGATGGGGTTGCTAAAAGGTAGCACTTAAGGAGGCATGAAAACTGAAGAGACGTGGATTGAAGCCTACGTTTGGGTGAGGCCTGGGGGCTGTCGGAGGCGATCTGCCTCATGCGGGTGCCGTGGCAGCTGAGCGCCACCAGCCGGGAGATGATCGCCGTCTTGCCGAAGCCGATGTTGCCCACGATCACGACGCCGTGGCTGCTGCCTCCGTTGGGGTTGTTGAGGTGGGCGTCGATCTCTTGGAAGAGCCACTCGCGTCCCGTGAAGACCGAGTCCATGGTGATGCTGGGGACCTCGAACAGCAGAGGTTTGAGAGCGATGTCCTGAGGCCGATAAGGTGCAAAGCGCACTGTGGGGGGGTCAGGGTAACAGCTTTAGAGCTTTAGAGGTAAAAGAGTGGTAAACCCAGATGTCCTCCACCTGACTGTGGTAAAAAAAAAAAAATCCTTACTTCTTGATAGGGCTGAACAATTAATCGCATTTTCAATATAATCGCGATTTAAAAAAAACGCAATTTCCAAATCGCAGAGTCTGCAATTTTTGGCTATGTAACAATTAAGGAATTAGACACATCCATTTGGTGTTGGTAAAATGTTTAAAGTGGGTTTGCCTCCACATGGAAGGGAAGACAGTTGCAGCAGTGAGATAATCTAATTTTATTACTTGTTTTAGAGTTTATATAATCATACATAGCATTAAGTACAGGTCAATCAGTTTAATACATAGACTTGCTTGTTGGTTGCACTTTATGTCCAACAAGGATTGATGTCCAAATCAACTAAAAGCTTTTCTCTTGAATAATATTCTGATTAATAGAAACATTAAAAGTTCTTGTTTTGAATAGTCCTTGTTTACAAACGTCTTTATTTAGACGCCATTTTTGTTGCTTGTGGTTAACGCAGAGAAAAGTCAAAATTGCAATTTTGGTTGAAATATATCGTAGGCAGAACGCGATCATTTCTGCTCTGAGTTTAGATGCTGCGGGTCTTTTAGCAACTAATCTGCACAGCGAGGAAATAAAATGATTTGTTGTTTGTATATGTTTAAAAAGACATGATAAATTAAACTGGAAAAAAAACAATCGCATTAAATCGCAATATTAAGAAAAGAAATCACATTTTCCAAAATCGTTCAGCCCTACTTCTTGAACAAAACTTTTAAGATTTCCTAGCCCCTTTTTAAGTGCAAGTAAGCATCTTCAGGGTAGAAATCGATAGTTAGATTTAAAATATGGTAACTGCAGTAGCCACAAGCTGGATGGTATATGGAAGGATATATAATACTAAAAGAAGGTTTATGGCTTAAAATATGTAAGTATGTTGTGCTATTGTGATAACCTGAGGAGTAACACAATCAGTTAATTCACAGAGCGAGGGAAAATGCAACTAAAAAGATCAAAGGAGCCGATTATTACTCCACTCCATCCGCAGCGACTGCTTTTATCAGCGGCTCACTTGGGGGAGTCAATAAGGCAAAGTCAACCAGAGGTTGTTCGTGTTCTCCGCCGAACATATGGACCATTACAGACTAATGAGGGTAAAATGAATGTGGTACACAGTTCTAAAGCTGTGTGATAAAAACCTCTGTAAACCTCAACCTGCTGCCTCTGGGCGTCATCTCCGGAGCCTCGTCTTTTCAGCTGTTAAAGCATCCCCTTTTCTAATGGCTGCGGCATCCGTTTTTAATGTTATATCATCTTATTAGGGGATTCTGCTTGAGACTGGATCATCATTTTATTTCGTATTTGTCAATTAGTAGAGCACAGAAGCGCAGCCACTTGCAAAAGTATACATACGCATAGTACTTTTCCACTTGTTGCCATGGTACAAACACATACTTAAATGTCTGTCGTTGAGTTTTCATGCGATGGCCCAACACAATGTGATGCATGAATAGTGGATTGTTCAATTGGATTGAAAAGGGTGCATTATTTCAATTAATTTGTTCTTTTCACGAATAAAAATCTGCTCCTTGCCTTTGCATTGTACCCCCTGATGTATGTCTCTACCAGCTTTGACATTTTGCTCATTGTTCTTGTTTTTATGAACATAACTTTTCTTATCTTGCCACAAACTCTCAACTGAACCGAGACTTTACGTTTGATGTCCTGACACACGGATCCTCTTTGATCTCAATCATTCCCCTGTAGCTCTCTGCGCCATGTCTGGTGTCGTCGTCGTCCTGCTGGCAGATAAACCTCCAGCGCGTTCTCAAGCCGTTTGAAGCTTCTAACAGGTTTTCTTTCAGGGTCGCCCCAAATGCTTACCTCCCCTCTTCTCCTCGACTTGCCTCTCAGCCCTGTGATGCTGCCATCGCCGTGTTTCCAATGGGGAACGCATGCCCAGGATGATACTGTTGGTTTTTCGTCATATGTAGTGCTTTGCATGTCGGCTACATTTTGATGTCATGCTTCCACGTTGTTTCTGTGACCCATATATGGCATTACAGACTCCTTTCACAAATGGCTCTCTTCTCTGAAGTCTTCCGCGAAGTCCAGATTTGGATAGAGTGCAAACGGTGTCGAGAGACTTTCCCACTTGAGCCGTGGATCTCTGTAGCTCCTCCAGAGCTGCCACGGTCCTCGTGGATGCTTCTCCGACTAAGGCTCTCCTTGCCTGGCTTATTGGTTCAAATTGGATGGCTGTGTCCTGGTAGCAGTTGTGCCAAAATCTTTCCATCTTGAGATGATGGATTAAGTAGTCCTCTGTGTGTTGTCTAATGCTCAGGATATTGTCTTATAACCTAACTCTATGGTAAAATGTCTCCACAACTTCCTCCCTGAGCCATCTGCTGTGCTCCCTGGTCTCCGCGATGCCGTTTTTATTCACCGGCGCTCTCTAACAAACCTCTGCGGCCTTCACGGCGCGGCTGTATTTACACTGAGCTTGAGGGCGCCGGACCTCCCTCCAGCGTGTTTGGAGTAAAGTGAAGTTCAACGGTTACGAACACTTTGCAAGGTAGTGTGAAGAACGAGCAGCGTGATGCCACAAATGAAATTTAAAGTAACTTACGTGACTGAGATTGCCAGGCATGGGTGCTATTTGCAGAAGCTGCGACGGACAGCAAGCGTCAGACAGAGAGAGAAAGGAGAGAAGGGAGAAAGAAAAGCGAGTGAGGACAGAAATGAAAAACGGCAGCAGTAGGACAGAACAAGGTGCAGCTCAGTGGCAAAAACAAGAAATAAGCACAAAGAAAGGCCTTCGTAGCAGCAGCAGCAGCAGCAGCAGCAGCAGCAGCAGCAGCAGCAGCAGCAGCAGCAGCACGTTATGTTGTCAGAAACACGAGGACCCAACCGAAGCAGAGTCCATCAGAAACTCAAATTCTTTGAATAAACACCGAGCCCATTTTTAAGCACGTCTGCAGGGGGGATGTTGGGGATGTTTCTGCACTTTAGGGAAAATCTAATCGGTTACGTCGTGCTTGGCAAGATCAACACATTACCATAAAAAGCAACAGAATCGGGTTCTGTTAATAGTTCGACCCGGGGGGGGCATGGGAGACCCCCGGCCTTCACAACTGTCCCATTTTAACACGACGCTACCAACGCGAGCAGGAGTTGAGCCTCAAATTTGAAACAATGCCAACCGGTGCTCTCAGACGCGGTGTCAAATCCTATTTTTAGTTCAGTCTTTCCTTTGTTTCCTTCAGTTTAGGTGAGCTGTGATCAGATTCTTGCAGCGAGAAGTAGCTGCTGCTGCTCAGATGACAGCCTGTGGGGTAGTTCATTTCACACTCTGCAGACTGCCGGCAATAAGCACACAGAGAGCCAGAGGTGCAGAAAATATGTACTTTGCCAGACAGTAAGTACAATGGCGAAAGTGTGCGTGTAGAGTTGTTTTACATTGGTACGCCGCTCGTAGGTTTCAGGGACAGAATGTGAAGGGTTTCAGTAACGCATCGGAGCAAATGTGGAAAAAAAATACTATACGCTAAGGATGCTTTAATATAAAAGTGTTGACAGCTTTCATCGGTAAGATGCATTGGATGGACAGAAGGCAATAAATCAAATGGATATCTGCTGTGGCCATGCGTAGGTGTCAAAACGGCGTCAGAGCCTCTAGGTGCAGCTGAATTCAGCCGGTAGGTTAAACAATCAGAAATTCTCCTCCTGCAGCAAACAGCTTCCCAAAGAGCTGTTGTAGGCATGCGTCTTTTCCAAGAACACTCCCATCAGGGTGACAAGAAATGTAAGGATCATACTAAGGATGTTTCAACGAATCAGCAAAAAAAAGAGAAAAGAAAAAAGAAAAGATCAATCCAACATGTGTGGAATTGGGTGAAAAGCTGTTTAAAGTAGTGCATGGGCAGCACTAAGCTGTGCGCCAGCTGCAGAGCAGTGTAATAAAAGACGCTTTTATCCATATTCCCAGGTCAGATTCTTTTAGTGCTAACTCAACAACCCCAGTTAGAAGGACAGAGGCAGAAAAAAACATCTCTGTACTGATGTAGTATCCTAGATGACCTGATGTAACACCGGTGACTGGAAGTGTAAAAAGCTGCCAACACCACCGGCCGCAGAAAAAGCAGGAGCTAAACACCCAGAGCTGTCCTGTTGTAAACGGTGCTAATCCAATTATCCCTTGAGGGGGGGGTGGGGGGGGGGGCGGTGGAGATCTCCTCCCGTACTTTTGGAATTAGCAAACCCAACCTTGCGCTGTCTGGCGCAGTCTTCCCAAAATAATTACCCAGCCTCGCGCTATTTGAGCCGCGCAGCCTCCGCTGCAACGCTGCGTCGAGCCTTCCAGGAAAACATGGCGGCCATGTTGCGAACGGGGGCTGAGGGAGCAGTTTCAAGGCTGCTGAAAGCAAATGTATTTGTGAGGGATGGATGGATGGCAGGCGGTCTGCTCATAATCCTGCCCATAACACTCTCCCTCGGGCGACGCGGAGGAAGGTATCACTCTGCCTCCCCCTCCTCCTCCTCCTCCTCCTCCACCGGCCAACCCCTCCACGGCCAGACGGAGTGAGAGTCCCAGACTTTTTTAATTATTCACCAGGTGAGGATGACTCACGGTGGCTGAGCAGCCCTGAGAGGGAGGAAGAGGAGAAGCGGAAGAGAACAGTCGGCGGATCAGAAATGTGTGCAGAGGGAGGACTGAGGAGGAGGAGAAGTTTAGATAATCACTTCTGCTTGTTGTAAAAGGGTTGCGGTAGGGTGATGGCGGGATCACAAGGTCAGGGAAAGATTTAGGTGTGCAGATTAACCTGGGAAATACGATAAACGTCCCCTCCACATCCATTTCCTCATGATGGATTCAATAATGGGGAACTGGTAAGGTCCTGTTTCTCAGAGCATCCCCAAACCATGACACTTCCACCTCTGCGCTTCAGAGTTGGCATGAGGTGGTTTTTCCCCAGCAAACCTGTCTTCTGTTCTGTTGTCTAAATAATTCAATCTTGGACGGTCGACAGAACATTATGGTCTCTCTTTATGTTCCTATCAGCTCATCACGAACATCATTGAGAGCAAAAGTTTTCTCCCTGAACAGCACCCATGAAAGTTAAACTAGTGCATGTTTTTATCGACAGTAGTAAGGGTCTGCTGAAAGTCCTCAGATGATATTTTTTTAGGTTTTAGAAAAAACTGGGATCTGCTTTCAGGGTGAACTTGGCTGGTCGGCTAGAACTGGGCATGTTGGAAGCCATTATTATGTCCAATACGTAAGTAATTTCTTTTGAGACCTCTAACCCAAATCAGAAACCGCAATAATCTTTTCTCAGAAGGCCATCTCATTACATTTTATAAAAAGGTTTCACTAGAACTTCTGTTTGGTGTCCCTATCTTGTTCACAGCTCTTTTAAATATGACTCGATATGCTGTTGCATGTCATGGAAACAGCTTTCGATCCTGTAACGGATGTCAGCCAAAAATATTTTCATGCTTTCTAAGGAAGGCATTAAACTACACATTCAAATGGCTATTGTGATGGTAACACAAGTTCAATGCAAACATGTATGTCACCTGTGCTATTTTATAGTGAGTAACAATTAGAACTAGTGCAAAAAATCTAAATATACGGTATGTAAACACTAAATTAGATATTAAAGTGGTCATTACCATTTTGGGAATACCTTCAGAGAGAAAATAATTACATTTGAGATTTTTTTGCAAGTGCAGCTCCTACCCCTTCGTTTTCAGTGTGCCTCTGAAAAATCCTAGTTTTCAAGGACAATAATTTCCCCAAGTCATCATACGTCTCCACAGAAACAATGGGGACACTCTAACCCGGGGTGTCCCCATTGTTCATATTCTAGATGCACCCGTGCTGACTTGCCAGTTTCAGAATATACTGTATGTTAATCTGTAGGTTCAAGCTGACTTTTATACAAACAGCCAAGACAGAATAATTATATGATTTAGGATTAAAATAATAACAATAATGAACAGATGTCTGTTCCGTTTTTATTAAATCCAGACACATTTCTTTGTGAATAGCAGCAGGTATGTTATTTGGATGTGAACCAGTAGCAAATAATGAAGTAATTTCAAAATGCAGTGTTCATTTTCTGTCACAGTATTTTGCACGTGGGCCAGAGAGTTCTCATCTGACCTGAGCAGCACCATTTTCCACATGTTCCCCACATTGTTTATAGCAAATATATATATATATATATATATATATATATATATATATATATATATATATATATATATATATATATATATATATATATATATATATATATATATATATATAACTAAAAGCTTAAGATGATGTTCTATAATCCATCCTTGCTTTAAGTTTTCTCCCTGACCTGCCTGCTGTGTTCCTTGGTCTTCACGAGAATGTCCGTTCTTTAACAAACCTTTGAGACCTTCACAAAACACATTAAAAGTTTGCGATCATAACGCCAGAGAATGTGGGAAAGTTAAAGGAACATCGATGCTTTCGCATGGTGCTGCACATAAGTGGTGCTTGTTTGCAGGAGGGTTTTGTTAACCGTCAGAAAAATTATTTATCTTACAATCGTTATTCCTCAAATGTATCATCAGTAACAGCGCTCCGATGAGTTTCTGAGAGTTGTAATTTACTCATCACTCCTGTCAGGGAGTAATGAAACCATCTGGAAGTGTAATTATTTTTAGACATAAAAGCCCTTACGCGACGTGAGGTTTCTCTCCGCCGAGCAGAGGCAGAAAGGAGGCGAAGGAAAGAGGAATAGAACAACAAAAACAAACAGAGTAAAAGCAACGGTAAACGAAGGAGAAAACTTGCGAGCGGTTAATGCGAGGAAGCTTGCAGCGAATAGATAAGGTAGGCGATAACTCTTAGAGGTAGGCAGGCGGGAGCACAAGACAGTCCATTACAGCCTGACTCACTCTGCTCCGACCAGCAGCACAGCTTTCTTTGCCCACAGAGACCAAGCTGCATCTGCCGGGCCGGCTACCACCTGACCAGCAGATAGCCTCCTCCTCTCTGATCCATCTATGAGTCCGCATCAATCAAAATGTTGGATACGATCTACGGCACAAATGTGTTCGAAGCTCCTCAAGGAGGAGTTCTGATCTGGATCCGTCAGCCGACAAAAGTCCAGAGAAGGTCGCGCCGTGATTCAGTCCTTCGGCGGCTTGACCGGCTTATGACAAATTTTCGCAGCAATCTGGACACTAGTTATGAGTGCGCTGCACGACTGCTTCATAGAAGAACTGGCTCGACGCTCTGCTCCTACATATCAGAGCTTTATTCGCTCCCGTGTTTCGTCACTTGCGGTCTTGAGAAAGACGTCTTCCTCCTAATTTTCCCCACATTGTGTTGCATAATACGATGACTTATATCGGTATTTTACAAATGAAAATGTGTGGAATGCATTTGTTTTTAGCCCCTTTTACCCTGATAAACGTTTTATTTTAAATCCAGTGCAACAACCTGCCTACAGGTAAGGCTTGTGAATCCACGGTGACTCTGGAGGAGCTACACAGATCGTCAGCTCAGGTGGGAGAGTCTATTTACCGAGCAACTAGTTCAGTCTTTCAATCCCCAAATCTGACCTTTTGGAAAAGTGTGAAAAATTAAACCTTCAACTAATCCAGTGTGCATCTTGCCACAAGCAGTAAAAAAATAGACACAACATGCAAAATACCAGGTGAGGTGGAAAAATAACACCGCACATCCCCTGAACACACCTTCCCAATAGTCAAACATAGTGGTGGGAGTATCATGTTGCGAGGCTGCTGGTTTCTTCAGGGAAGATGATTGGAGCTAATTTTAGGGCACTCCTGGTAGAATATGTAGAATTTCCTCCTGATCTCTGAAAGCTCACACACAGTAATCCCAAAAAGACTGTTGTCATTGAAAAAAAATTTCTGTTTTCATTTACTAAAAAGGAAACGAAAAAGTGTTTACAATTACAAAAGCCACCTTAAAAACTATATCTTTATTTGCAGCGATTTTCAAAGGGAACAAATAGTAAATTTGATGCTTTGGTTATATAAAGTAATATTTTTTTTTCTTTCAGATAAAGCACCACTGACCTGCTATGCTGCTACTTTCACATTTATATTGAATAGTTTGAGACAAAGTTGGAGGAGGGACACTCATGCACACCACATCCCGCAGCGTTCACCTCAATGATGTGGCTCGGCAGCACAAATTCAATATTATACACAATTAACTCATCACAAACCACTTCCTTGCTTTTTCATTTTTATCCTTCGGGAAGTAAGCGCGGTTCTCAACTCATGGTTCAGAGGTGTTTCAGTGGCCGTGCAAAATAGCAGTAAAACCGAGAACCGCTCTCTCGTAGCTCCA